>NC_083225.1:168176814-168238727 GCF_032191835.1 Heteronotia binoei
GAAAGGTCCCCTGTGCAAGGGGGTGACGTTGCTTTCACAAAGTTTTCATGGCAGACTTTTAACGGGGTGGTTTGCCATTGCCTTCATGGTAGGGTTGCCAAGTCCAATTCAAGAAATATCTGGGGACTTTGGGGGTGGAGCCAGGAGACTTTGGGGGTAGAGCCAGGAGACACTGGGGGCGGAGCCAGGAACAAGGGTGTGACAAGTATAATTGAACTCCAAGAGAGTTCTGGCCATCACATTTAAAGGGACAGCACACCTTTTAAAATGTCTTCCTTCCATAGGAAGCCCTGATCCAACAGGGCTTCTCTTATGTTCTTATGTGACACAGAGTGTTGGACTGGATGGGCCACTGGCCTGATCCAACAGGGCTTCTCTTATGTTCTTATGTGACGCAGAGTGTTGGACTGGATGGGCCACTGGCCTGATCCAACAGGGCTTCTCTTATGTTTTTATGTGACACAGAGTGTTGGACTGGATGGGCCATTGGCCTGATCCAACAGGGCTTCTCTTATGTTCTTATGTGGCACAGAGTGTTGACTGGATGGGCCACTGGCCTGATGCAACAGGCCTTCTCTTATGTTCTTATGTTTTACCATCTTGTTATAATTTGTAAATTTTAACTTGTAATTTATCTTAAATTGGATTTTATATGCAACTTAGGGTGCATTTCATGCCTGCTGAGTTGTGTTCAATCTATATTACAGTTTCTGAGTTGCTGTGAATTGAGACACTCACTGGAAAGTGTGTTCCTCCTCCACATTCTTTAAAAAGATATCTTGGAGAACTTGGAGGGCTTGGAGAACGCATTTAAAGTTGCCTCCCTCATTCCCTCCCTCTTGCTCTATCACTTTCTCTTCCTCATGTTCATGTCTTGCGGCTCTCAAACATCTGACATTTCTTCTATGTGACAAGCAAATCTGGCCACCCCTGTTATAGAGCCTACTTCTAGTTAATGCCCCATCTTTCAAAAAAACATTTTGAATCATTCTACATAGACATAAAGCAACTGCAAATGCTTTACATAAGAGGCATATAATAATCTTTAATACAAGCAGCAACATAAAGAAATATGTGACAGTGCCATCCATGCAGGCATCTTTTAAAGTGAAGTGGCCCTGGGATGATTGTGGCCCCTGAACATTAGTCTTTAAGCTTTGTATTTGAATGAAGGATGTTTCACTGATATTTCCTTATGAGGATGGGTTGGGGAAATTGTGGAAGACTGTGGGGATTAGCAGAAACAAACAGCAGAATATGAAGAAAGCAATATTCCTAATGGCCTTCAGTTAGGACCCACGGCAGGTTTACCTCTGCAAAACACGTACATACTGTGCTTTTTTGTGGTAGAACTACTAGTTTTGTCACAAGTACATGCATTGCGAAACAAGGAGGATCAATATACTTTGTGCTGCTTTTTATATTTGTGATTTTATACTTAATGGGTTTTTGATGCTGAATTGTACAAATGTTAGGCAGATAGCAATTTACCCTGTTTCCCCCTGCTACAAAAACCAGTGTGTGGGGGGGGGGAACGGGAGTTGGGGGAGTGCAAACATGTGCACCAGTGTACAATGTCACTTCCTCTGAAAAAGGGAAGTAATGACATCTGAGGGCCCCTCTAAGCTTTTCCTCAAACTATATAGTTCAAAACAGAACTTTGGTGTATCCTAGAGCACTGTCTTGACATCATGACATCACTTCAGGGTGGTTTTCTTGGTCAGCAATGGCATTGTATTTGTGTGCTGGTGAGACACTGGTACACCTGTCCCTGTCCTCCCCAATCCTCCCAGTGGATTGCCAACCATTGTAACCTAAGTCTTTCACAAACACATCTGATCCTTAACAAATGCTTCTTCCGCTATTGTTATGCTTCTGTAGCTCATCTGTCTTAGGCAAATGTCTACATAAGAGAAGCCATGTTGGATCAGGCCAGTGGCCCATCCAGTGCAACACTCTGTGTCACACAGTGGCCAAAAGAGCTGTATACACACACACACACTCTGGCTAATAGCCACTGATGGACCTCTGCTCCATATTTTTATCTAACGTCCTCTTGAAGCTGGCTATGCTTGCAGCCGCCACCACCTCCTGCGGCAGTGAATTCCACATGTTAATCACCCTTTGGATGACGAAGTACTTCCCTTTATCTGTTTTAACCTGACCGCTCAGCAATTTCATCGAATGCTCACGAGTTCTTGTGTTGTGAGAAAGGGAGAAGAGTACTTATTTCTCTGCTTTCTCCATCCCATGCATTACCATCCTCCACTGCGAAGAGTGCCCATTGGAAGACTTCTGAAGATCTGCATTTATGCTTTTGAAGATCTGGACATACTTTTCCGCTACCCCATTTGACTGTACTCAGACTTCTTCTGGTGTGTGTGTGTGCTTCAGATCTTGCAAACAGCACTGTGGGCTTCTTTCATGCCACTGAAATCTCAGGGCCTGCAAGTATCTTTGCCTTTCTGCCCAGCAGTGAGTTCTGTTACTGTAGACCATTTTTCTGTGGGACCTGTAAATATCAGTTCAGTGTACTTCCTTCACTGGACAGTTATGTTCCCATTCTCAAAGTCCATAAATACTTGCCTGTTCCCCTTTTTGTGTTATTTTCAGCTTTGGCTTTGTGGTACTTCAAACAGTATGTTATATCCTAAGTCTTTGACAAACAAACATGCACCAGTTTTCCTTTAGCAACAACATCTTTTATTTGGATTTGTTTCTTACAGCACTGTGGAATCGCCCCCTGCCATTGACTGTGCACTTCTGGCTCTTTCTGTGTTATCCAAGGCTCATGAGATAGGGTTGCCAATCCCCAGGTGGGGGCAGGGGATCCCCCGTTTTGGAGGGCCTCTCCCCCGCTTCAGGGTCATCAGAAAGCGGGGGAAAGCAGGGTCATCAGAAAGCTGGGCTCTCCATTATTCCCTATGGTGACCGATTCCTATACGCTATAATGAAGAGCTGATATGCAGGTCTCTGGGGAAGGCGCCTGTTTTTTGAGGTAGAGGAGGTCTAATTCTATGCACCCCAAAAGGAGGTGTCCCTATCCTTCATTATTTCCAGTGGAGGGATGGCCTAACCGGGACTCGATCTGCTTTGCTTGCCCATTGCAGAGAGAGAGAGAGAGAGAGAGAGAAGAAGAAGAAGAAGAAGAAGAAGAGAGAGGGGAGAAGAGAGAGGGGAGAAGAAGAGAAAAGGATTCCCCTACAGACTACAGTAAGTGGCCTTCCCCCCATTTGCCGAGGTGCAGTGGCGTCTGACCTGACCCTGAATCCCAGGCCTGCTTCCACGCGCCAGCAGCAGCACCAGGTTCCGTGTGTGCGCCTCGCCCATTGTGCTTGGGTCCCCCAAGCACGTGTGAACGGGGCTCCCATTGGGCAGCGGCCCCCCACCTTTTACCTCTTCCATTGCACAAACACTGCCATTACACGTGTGTGTATGCCTATTGCATCAATACCCTTCATTGCAGTCTTGCATGCAGGGCTGGAGTAACACATAGGCCAAGTAGGCAGCGTCCTATGGGCCCCCACGCCTTTAGATGCCCCAGGCTGCCTCACCCCCCATTCCCCCCCCCCCGCTTGCTGCCCTCCCAGCCTCCATGCATTAGGACTGGAGATAATTTGCGAGAGGAGACCCCAAGATTTCAGTTGCCTATGGGCCTCTACGGGTTTAATCCTGCCCCCGGCTGAACAAGCCCTCTCTCCCCAGCTTGGAGTCCAAGGCCCACGTCCTCCAGAAGTGGCGAGGACTTAATCACGATTCTTCTGCCCTCTTCATCTAGGCCCTTACAGCAGACCATGGCTTCAGCATCAGGTGCTGGGGGTGGCAAAGGTCACCAGCCCCAGGAACCACCAAAAAAGAAGCCCAAACGTTTGGTTGTGTTCAATCCTGAATGGAAAAACACCTACCCCTGGCTAAAAGAGACAAAGGACAAGAACAAAGCATTCTGCACGATGTGTTCTAAGGAGATAGGAATTGGTCACGGTGGAGTGAATGATGTGAAAGCTCATAAGGACACCGACTCTCACAGGAGTGCGGCAAGCCAAGCTGGAACTTCAAAATCCATCACAACTTTTTTCGCCTACCAAAAAGACACCGCTGCTCAGGCCAGAATTTCGGCTGCTGAACTAGCCTTGGCATACCACAATAACAGGCATGCGTTATCATACCGGTCTCTTGATTGCGGTGTCAAATTGTGCAAAGCCGCATTTTCCGATTCCGAGACTGTGACCAAGATGACCCTTGGGAAAACAAAGGGTGCAGCTTTGATAAGCGATGTCTTGGCACCTTACTCTGTAGAACTGATTCTGTTAGATCTTGACACAGCACATTGTTTCTACAGCGTTTCCAGCGACGCATCAAATCATGGCAACAGGAAAATGTTCCCCCTATGCCTTAAATACTTCACTTTGAAGGACGGCATTTCAAATCGTCTTCTTGATTTCTATGAAGATGCCAATGAAACGGCTGAGAATGTCACACGAAGGATTTTGGATGTCTTGGCAAAATACCAGCTGGACTTAGCTCGTCTGTCTGCATACTCAGCAGACAGCGCGAATGTAAACTTTGGAAAATACCATTCTGTGTACACACTTCTGAGTAGAGGCCGTGAAGACATCGTGCCCGCCAGGTGCCCTGCACACATTGTGCACAATGCTGCCAAAAAAGGATGTGATATGCTCACCTGCGACATCGAGTCTCTCATACTGAAGGCTTTTGGTCATTTTTCTGTTTCTGCCAAACGCTCAGAGGAACTTCAGGAGATGTTTGATTTTTTGGAGATGGAGGGTGATCACCTGCTTCGACATGTACGCACAAGATGGCTATCTTTCTTGCCTGCCATAAACAAGATGTTGAAGTGTTGGCCAGCCGTTAAAGCGTACTTTCAAAAGCTGGGAGAGGACCACTGTCCTACTCTGATATGGCGCCACATTGACGATGAGTCTGGAGAAAAGGACTACAGTACATCGCAAACTTACATGATGTTTCTCCAGACCACTCTGACGCCTATTGAGGAGACTGTACTGATTCTGGAGCGGGATGCACTGACAGCACCTGAATTGTTTGAGACCATGCTCAGGTTGCTAAACAGCCTTAAGCAACGCGAAGCTGACTCCTTTTTTGGAACGGAGACAGATAAGGCGCTGCGCAAAATGCCACCTTCGAAGGCAAGGAAAGCGAAGCAGGACTTCCTCAAGTTCTTTGAAAGAACCACCACCTATCTGGAAGAAAAGTTTGATTTCTCTGAGAAAAATCACCTGTGTGCTTTGACACCATTTTCTCTTAAAAAAAGTGTGACTTATGACCACCTGCGGTGTGCTGCTGAGCAGCTGAAAATGGAGAAAATAATAAACCTGGATCACCTATACAGTGAATACACTGATGCCAAGAGCCTGCTGGATGAGCAAGTGGCCTGTGTTGACCCAGAAATCACTGTGGATAAAAAGTGGGTGGCCATATTCTCTGAGATGGGAACTCGGTCTCAGAAGTGCGAAAACCTCTTGCTTCTTGTAAGCAAGATCCTGAGTATCCCATGCTCAAACGCTTTTGTGGAGAGGGTATTCAGCCTCATGTCAGCTCACTGGACGGACACCAGGAATCGTTGTAGCATAGACCTGGTGAAAGCAGAGCTGCAAGTCAGATTGAATTTTAATATGGATTGTGATCAATTTTATCACTTTATTAAGGAGAAGAAAGATATCCTCAAGGCTTCAGGGAAATCAGAGAAGTATAAATTCAGTAAAAAAGCGAAAGACTGAAACCTGTGTCGCTCCTTCCACACCACAGCCCTTCGTCCAGCGTGGGAGTCGGGATGGCCCACACCTGCGGGCCCACCGCCTGGGCCCACAGCACGCAAGTCCCATCCTACCAGCCGTGTTCTTTGTCCAGGGAGAAGTCGAGGTCCAAGAAGCTCCACTGTGCGGGCGTATGTTAATGTAAGACCAGAATTTAATAGTAATTATAAAAGGAATACAAAACAAAACTGGGGATTAGGGCTAATGGCGATACCCCAAAAAAAAAAAACGACACTAGGCAGCCACCTCCTGGGTGTGTTGGAAGAGCTGCCAAGATGCAAAGTAATTTTAAACTGCTGACAGTGTGTTTCTTTTTTTTCCAGATAAGCTCCATTCAGGAAACTAACAACCACAGACAACAGTAGATCACTTCCATCACACAACAGAAGGTAAGGAACAAATTGGCTGTGACTTGACAGCTCGTTCCATCACTTTAATAATATGAAGAGAACTTGGTTTCCTTTCTCTTTTGCAATTTTTAGTATTTTGGTGACACCTTTTTCTTTTTGTGTGCTGCTTGGGGAGGACCTGCTTTTCTAGACCTGTATCCGCCTGCCTTCAGGCTGGGCTACGGGGCACAGACTGGCAGTGGTGGTTTTAGTTCTGATCTCAGTTTGATTGTACATAAGGGTTGCTTTGTTGCTTTTACTAGGCTGATCAAGACCCTTTGATATTGTGGACAGTCTTGTTGAAATGTTTGTGAGCACAAGAAGGTATCAAGGATAGTGGATTGTTTTCCTGTGAATCTGACTCAAGAGGGATTGCTGTTGGAGCCTTTTTTTCTTTAGCAGGGAACATCGTGAAGTTTCTCTTCTTTTTTAAAGTTGTATATTTTGGGGGTGGTAATATTTGGGGGAAATGACATCACAGGAAGTGCTGTCAAAGGAAGTGATGTCACTTCCTGCTTCCGGCAGGTGGCGCGGGGGAAATGATGTCACAGGAAGTGACGTCACTTCCTGCTTCCGGCAGGTGGCGCGGGGGAAATGATGTCACAGGAAGTGATGTCACTTCCTGCTTCCGGCAGGTGGCATGATGTCACCGGAAGTGACGTCACCGGAAGTGACGTCACTTCCTGTTTCCGGCGGCGCGCGCGCGCGCTTCACGCGCGCGCACCCCTACCTCCCCCCCCAAAGTGTCCCTGGCTGGCCTTCAGACATTATGGCCACCCTAGGCTTTCCCCACCTGATTTATGCCTGCCACAGACAAAGAACCTTAGCTTCCTTTGCAAATATCATAGGGGTAGAGTATTTCTCAAGGTAACGTGGGCCAGCATGGTTGTAATCCCTTCATTTTTCGCATTGCAGCTTCCTTGACCATCCTGAAGCTGGTGGCCAATGCTGAGCCTCCTAACCACCTTCTCTGATGAGCTATATGTGCCACAGTCAGAGGAACAAACAGACAAAGGTCTCCTTTGATTGTTAGAGAAACATCGCAGCTCTCTCAGCTTGCAGTCAGAGTCATTTCTGTTGTAGGGCCTGTTTTCACATATTATTCCTGTTAGGATGTATCTACCAGTTATGGGAAGCTGTTGTCTGGTGTTTGGTTCTATAATTGATGCCTCATCTGCCATTCTGTGTCATGGCCCTTGAGGCTGACAGTTCCTCCTGACACGACCTCTCTTCACCATATGTCCCCTGAGAACATTTCTTTTTTGCACTTGAAATTAGTTTGTTTGACGTTGGTTATATTGCATAACTCATTCTTTCTCTCTCCTGCGGAATTAGCTGCCTTTATGTTTTAGTCATCCTGTTAAGACGGTACTAGACTAAGCTGCTTATGGCTTTGAAAGTCAGGGCACAATACAAACCCCCATTGTCTCTTTGATGCTTTGCTCTTTTGGAAGAACTTCTACACGCAGTGCATATTATTATAACAAAACTCTGTTTTCTAAACTACTGCAGATATTTGAATGAGTCATTTGAAAGATCCCCCCAACTTTTTTTTCCTTTTCCTTCTGCGATTTTTAAAGCATCTTTTAAAAAAATCTTGGTTCTTTCACACTTGCTCTTTCATCTAATCCAAGATGCAGTCCCAAAGTACTTTTATCCTCTGTAGCTAATAGAATAAGAAAGAAATCAGGTTTCCAATGGCTCTGATTTAGGTAACAGATTTAGGGAAATCATACACAAGTCCTGATTAGACAGACATCCATTTCAGGATTTGAAATTATTCTGAGCCAGAAAGGGAGAAGAAATAAGGAGAACTGGTTTTTACACCCTGTTTTTCTTTACCCTAAGGAGTCAAAAGCAGCTTACTATTGCCTTTCCCTTCCTCTTCCCACAACAGGCACCTTGTGAGGAAGGTGGGGCTGAGAGATAACTGTGACTGGCCCAGGGTCACTCACCAGACTTCATGTGGAGGGGTGGGGAATCAAACCTGATTCTCCAGTTTTAAGTCCACCACTCTTAATCACTACACCATGCTGGCTCTTGAGAAAAAGAAGAAAAGATACTGAGTTTTTAAAAGAAAAAATAGTCTGAGCTATTAAAGATGGTGGCATGCATTTTACAATTCCACAAAGCAACATTTCCAGTGGAATAGCCAGTTGAATTGGAGGAAGGCTCCTTAGGCAATTCCTATAGCCTAAAGTAGGATTCCATCTTGTACCACTCAATTGTGGTGTTTTCAGGAGTGGAATTCTAGCAGGAGTTCCTTTGCATATTAGGCCACACCCCCTTGATGTAGCCAATCTTCCAAGAGCTTACAAAAAAGAGCTGCCATTCTGAGTAGCAGGGCTTTTTTTGTAGCAGGAACTCCTTTGCATATTAGGCCACACACCCCTGATGTAGCCAATCCTCCAAGAGCTTACAGGGCTCTTCTTACAGGACCTACTGTAAACTCTTGGAGGATTGGCTACTTCAGGGGCGTGTGGCCTAATATGCAAAAAAGTTCCTGCTAGAATTCCACCCCTGGGTGTTTTTACTATTGGCTGACTACTTCCTTATACACACAATATTTGGGGGAGGTCTTGTAGCACAATTACAGTAAATCAAAAATAAAGAATAAGTGAAACATTCATGATTGGCACTTACACCAAAATCTCAGCTAAACTAAAAGAAGGTTTTTTTTACACCACTTTCTCTCCCCTAAGGAGTCTCAAAGCGGCTTACCTTACCTTCCTCTCCCCACAACCAGCACCTTGTGAGGTAGGTGGGGCTGACAGAGTTCTGAGAGGACTGCGATTGGCCGAAGGTCACCCAGCAAGCTTCAAGTGGGGAAGTGGGGAATCAAACCCAGTTCTCCATATTAGAGTTTCCCCTCTTAATGCTGGCGCTTGAAAGAAGCTATAAGGATTTCCCTGTTACAGTATGGACTCAGATGTCCAGAAATAGGAGTGTTCCAAAATGTGGCCCATTCTTATATACCCAGAGTAATGCCGATCCCCACTTTAGGCACAGAGCAGGGGTCAGAGGGGGAGTGAAGGTGGGGGAGATAGCTATGGATTTTCTGCACTGTACAGGAGGTTTGAGTAGATGACACTTGGAATTCTTTCCAGCTCTATGTTTCTATGGTTTGAGGCCAGCATGCCTGAAGGACTGCCTACTCCTTTACGAACCTACCTAAGTTATCTTCCAAGGCCTTGCTTTGGGTGCTCCCGCATTCTCAGAATAGGCAGGCGCAGGGCTTTTTTTTTTTTGAGCAAAAATGCAGTTCCGGCTGGCTTGGCAAAAGGGGGTGTGGTCTAATATGTAAATGAGAACCTGCTGGGCTTTTTCTACAAAGAAAGCTTTGGGCAGGTAGCCTCTGGGAGAGAACCTTCTGAGTCATGTCACCACAGCTCTTTTCCCCAGAGAGAATCACCTGTCACCAACTTTTTCAACCAATGGGGGAAGACTTTTTTGTCTTACATGGTGGTTCCCCAGTGATCTCTCCTTCTACCCTACATTTCCAGTGTTATCCTGTTTTTGTATGTGTATCTTAGCTTGGTTTTAATTGTTTAAATAATATGGGTTTTGTTTGGTTATCATGGTTTTTAACACATGTTTTGTTGATATGGGTTTTGTTTGTATCATGGTTTTTAACACGTTTTGTTTTTCAGTTTGTCAGCTGCATTGATGACCCAGATGAGGAAGAAGAAGAGGAGGAGGAGGAAAAAGAAGATATTGGATTTATATCCTGCCCTATACTCTGAATCTCAGGGTCTCAGAAAGGCTCACAATCTCCTTTACCTCCCCCCCCCCACCCGCAACAGACACCCTGTGAGGTAGGTGGGGCTGAGAGAGCTCTTACAGCAGCTACCCTTTCAAGGACAACTCCTAACAGAATTATGACTAACCCAAGGCCATTCCAGCAGCTGCAAGTGGAGGAGTAGGGAATCATACCCTGTTCTCCCAGATAAGAGTCCACGCATCCTAACCACTACACCAAACTGGCTCTCAAACTGGCAGAATGGCAGAGTACAAATTAGGCTTCCCAATCCCCAGGTCCCAGCGGGGGATCTCCCGATTTTACAGGCTTCCCCCCTCCCCCAGCCAGCTGGCCAGTGGGGGAAGCCCCACCCCGACAGCCATTATGCACCTCCACAAAAGATTCCCATAGGGAATGATGGGGAATTGATCTGTGGGTATCGGGGGCTCTGGGGGGGGCTGTTTTTTTGAGGTAGAGGTGCCAAATTTTCAGTATAGCATCTAGTGCCTCTCCCCAAAATACCTTCCAAGTCTCAAAAGGATTGGACCAGGGAGTCCAATTCTATGAGCCCCAAAAGAGGGTCCCCCTATCCTTCATTATTTTCTATGGAAGGAAGGCATTTTAAAAGGTGTGCTGTCCCCTTAAAAGGGGTGGCCAGAACTCCCTTGGAGTTCAATTATGCTTGTCACACCCTTGCTCCTGGCTCCACCCCAATGTCTCCTGGCTCCACCCCCAAAGTCCCCAGATATTTCTTGAATTGGACTTGGCAACCCTAGTACAAATTTGTAAATGAAATAAGTAATTCTAAAATATATACATTTGTCCTACTACTCCCAACCGGGGTGTAAAGTTTTTCAGTGCATGGAGGTACATAACACCCCATGAAGCCTCTATTAAAGAGACGGGACTCCCCCCACCCCTCCAGGCAGCTGGCAAACCTCATCTTTGTCTGTCTGCTTTCCAAAATAAGCCCCACTGAAACAAATGGGGTTCACTCTAAGGAAAGTGGAATGACTTCCTCCAGAGTACTTGACTTGCAAACCTCTTGCTAAAGGCCAACACGACTACGGCTGGTGCATTTCTAATGGAGACTCGGCAACTCGTAATTGCTGCCGCTCACTTAAGAAGGTGATGCTCTGGTTAAATCTTCACACAGCTTTCCTGCCTCTTTGAATCACTTAAAAAAAAAACTCTATGTGATGTCACATCTTGCTTTTTCAAAGCCCAAAATAAGGTTGCTGTGGTTACACCTACTGGGGAAATTTCAGAGCATTCGCTTTGACTCATCCAAAGCAACATGTAGAGTTTGCGTGTGATATTTCTGTCACCGACTGCCTTGTGCCTTTGGAACAGGAAATAACGCTGAAAAGATAAACCGGCTAAGACTTGCCTTTTGACGATAAGCAAGCATCAAGAGAATGGAATGGCACTGAAATGCAACATCATTTCCTCCTCCTGTTAATTTAATCCTGCACGTAGCTGTTTTGAACAGCGATAGGTGTGGGATAAAGTTGTGCCAAACACTCCTGAACAATTTCACAACCTGTATTGAAAGTCTTTCGACTGTCCCCAGAGGTTCCTTTTTCCAAATCTCTTGGCAAAGTCTATGTGCAGGGCTGGATTAACAATTAGGACAAGTAGGTACTGGCCCACGGGCCCCCCACTGGCCTATGGGCCCAGCTGACCTGGGCCGGCTCCTCCTTTGCTTGCAGCCCTCCCAGCCTGCACGTGCAGCCAGAAACTGAGCTGCTCTTTTTCCGAATTGCCTGGTGCAGCCGCTTCTGGCATTGTCGCCAAGTTTTATTTTATTTGTTTATTTAGATTTATATCCCGCCTTCCCCACCGAAGCAGGCTCAAGGCAGCTCACAACAACAAAATAGAAACAATCGATTTAAAAATAGCATGCTATTAATATGATGATTTTAAAAACCAATCATTAAAACAATCTGGTGCTGATATCATTTGTAATTGTTTCGCTTCCGATGGCTTCAGTATTCTTACATTTGCTCCCACAATACAATAGCTCTAGATCAGTTAAAGGCTAGCCGGAAGAGTGTGGTTTTACAGGCCTTGAAGAACTGGACGAGGTCCCACAAGGCCCTCATGTCCTCCAGTAGCTGGTTCCACCAGTAGGGGGCTTCCTCTCTCCGTGCCTCTCCCCCGCAGCTTTGACAAAGGGGCTTTTAAGAAGGTACCTGCAGGCTACAGCAGGGGCTGCGGTGTGTGGGGGGGTGGCACTCTGACTCTGAGATAATTTGCGAGGGGTCCCCAAGACTGTTTAGGGGCCTCAACAGGGTTTAATCCAGCACTGGCTATGTGTGTGTGTGCTGTCATGTTACAGCTGTTTTATGTCAAGGGGCTTGCAAGGCAAGTGAGGAGCAGAGGTGGTTTGCCATCACCTTCCTCTGCAGTCTTCCTTGGTGCTCCCTGATCCAAGTACCAACCTTACTTATCTTCCACGATCTGCCAAAATCTGGCTACATCATTCCACATTCCATTAACAATCTAAGATGGAGCAAAAGTCCCCTAGGAATTGTCACTCCTCCTTCCCAAACTTTGTGGTCTTTCTTTGAAAGTCTTCCATGGAGGAGGATCCCCAAGGGTCACTTCCAGTTTTGTAATTCTTTCCAGAGATCACCCAAATCTGCCAACAATGAGGAAACATTGCTTCCCCTGCTTCCCCACACCTCAGCTTCACACGGTTTTCCCACACTGCTGCCCCACACCTCAATGACCCAGATAAGTCGCTCTGATTCTCCCCAAGTACCAAATAAAAAATGAATGTTCTCACATTTCTTGCAGCACCAACAGTATGTTGCCCAATAATTCAGGAGAACTCACAATACAGTGTAGAATAAAAAGGTAAAGGTAGTCCCCTGTGCAAGCACCAGTTGTTTTCAACTCTGGGGTGATGTTGCTTTCACAACATTTTCATGACAGACTTTTTATGGAGTGGTTTGTCATTGCCTTCCCCAGTCATCTACACTTTCCCCCCAGCAAGCTGGGCACTCATTTTACCAACCTCAGAAGGATGGAAGGCTGAGTCAACCTGGAGCCAGCTACCTAAACCCAGCTTCCACCGAGATCGAACTCAGGTTGTGAGCAGAGTTTAGGACTGCGGTACTGCAGCTTTACCACTCTGCGCCACGGGGCTCTTACATTGTAGAATACCCTCCAGCTATTAAGTAAAAATTATCTAGGACCAAGTTCATTTAGTATTGTCTCCCATGACTGGCAGCAGCTTCTCCAGGGTCTTAGACAGAGTTATTTCACTTCACTTCTGTATCTTTTTAACTGGTAATAGAACAATTGAATCATAGGCTGTTTCTACACTTGACAGAAGATCCTCTCTCAGTGCGCAATTAAAATGTTCATCTGCATTGCATGCTGCATCACTTCTGTCTTGCTTTGCATTCTCTTAAGTCATCTACACTCATTTTCTTGAATTGGCACCAAAAGCTTTTTCACCCCAGAGTTGCTCCTCACTCAACCCTGAGTGTAGAAACAGCCATAGAGCTGGAAGGGGCCATACAGGCCATCTAGTCCAACCCCCTGGACAATGCAGGGTCAGCCTAAAGGATCCCTGAGAAGTGTTTATCCAGCCATTGCTGGAAAACTGCTAGGGGCTAAACCTGGGACCTTCATGCACATATAGCAAATGCTCTGCTACTAAGACATGGTGCTTCCCCAAGCATTCGGAGGTTCCTCGCAAGGCGCCCTTTCTTGCCTTACTTCCTGAATGCAGTGATAGTGGGTCTTATAGCAGGTGCCACACCAGAGTATGGGGCAGAGTTAGGGGGCTACCCTAATGTGTTGCAAGAATATGTCGCAGGAATCATCATTATCATGGAAATGAATTTCTTATCATTTCAGGTGTCTCTGGAAAATGGTCACAATCCGAAGCAAAAAAAATGCATGCGCATCATTTTCAGGCTCTGAATCATCACTTATAAAATACAATAAATGTGTGCAATGTGGGTGGTGAGTATGGCTCTAATAATATGAAGGCCCTTCCATTGTGAAAACAAGAAGAGCTGTCCATTGTCAATCAAGAGCTGCCTTTTAAAAATTATTCCTGGATTTGTCTGTCAGCGTTGCTCTTCTCATTATGTTCAGGAGCAGCATTTCCACGATTCAGATGAATTCTGGTGTTAAAACTTTTAAACCCAGGAACAGAGCTGAGACTTTTGGGTTTCCCCACCTCCCCTTAATTCGCTGTGACATTTAACCTAACTTACAATGACTGCAACTCAGCCGAGGCAGATCCAGATCTGCAAATGTTCTTGAAAGAATGTTCAAAAGTGCCCTCTGGAATCATTTTTAATTTGTTTCACTTCTTTGCAAAGCTGTATCTTTTCTGGATTGTATTGGGCTCTGGTGTGTGTGAAATGCAGTCATTAACCATGAATTAAAGCAGAGAGAGATGTGTTTCGAATTGCAATACGGATTGATCATTCAGTCTTGTTTCAGCCACGAAGCTCCCTGGTATGGCTTCAGATAGCAAATCAGATGTTATTAGTGCCTGATGAATCACTGGCAGACTGGGGAGGTCATCAAAATTGTTAAGGGAATTCCAGAAAAGATGCAGACTAAAGCTACAAGGTTATGAGAAAAGAATGAAAATTGGACATGGCAAAATATTGTCCAATATCAACTATATCACATTACTGAGAGTTCTGGGGCCACAAAATCCCCACGTTAGGGTTGCCTGGAGACCTGGGGGAGAGGCAGTTCTTAGCAAGGATGTGATGTCACTACTGGGTCAAAGATCAATAGATGACACATCATGATGTCACTTCCCAAAACCTGCACCCTCCTGTTATGCCAATCCCAGGTCGAAGGGTGAATCCTAAATCCCTCCCCTTCCTGTAGGGTTGCCAGTCCCCAGGTCTGGGCAAACTGGAAACTGCAGTGTACTGATTAGCAAACACTATAAATAAACCACCGCATTTTTATGTTGCGAATAAATGCTTAAGCAATTTCTTTCACAATGATGCAATTATATTATCATCATCACAAACCAAAATCAAAAAGTTATTTCACACCACTCTTGTAAAGTAGTACTTTACAATCCACTGTCTCAGTTCTCCTTTGCTTGAAAGACGTAGACAGTGCCACGCTTGTACATGATTCCTTCTATGGGTAGCAGACCGAAGTCTGACAGGTGCGGTGGCTACACAGGTCCTAGGTTCAGTTCTGTGTTTCGTTCACCTTCCACTGGCTGCTTTTCTTTTAGCTTTGGAACTCGTGCTAAATGCAATTGCTCACACATTACAGTACAATGTTACTTTTGCAGCTTGCACAAATAGTTTTTGAGCAAAACTCTGTGGTTTGAGGGTGAATTTACCAGAGTTTGACCCAAAAACCAGAGCTTCATCCCCAGTGCACTGCACGATGTCTCTGCCCCCCTCCTCCAAACGCCCTCCAAATCCCCCTGCCAGATCAAGAAAGAGACTTGGCAACCCTACCGCCTTCTTTCAAAATTCAAATTTAAATTTCCCACTCCATACCTAAAAGGTAAAGGTAGTCCCCTGTGCAAGCCAAAGTCTCATTTCCAACTCTGGGGTGGTATCACATCATGACGTTTTCATGGCAGACTTTTTACCGGGTGGTTTGCCATGTCCAATTTTGCCCAGTCATCTATACTTTTCCCCCAGCAAGCTGGGTACTCATTTTACAAACCTTGGAAGGATGGAAGGCTGAGTCAACCTTGAGCTGGCTACCTGAACCCAGCTTCTGCCGGGATCAAACTCACGTCATGAGCAGAGCTTGGACTGCAGTACTGCAGCTAACCATTCTGTACTTTGGGGCTCATTACTCCACACCTGACCACTGTTTAATCAGTTCACCTTGAAATCAATCACACCATCAAAATAGTATTTTATGAGCAGCATAGCATTGCAAGATTGCCAACTGGTCAGAAAAATACACCCCAGCTGGCTATTAACCAAAGCCTGAGGTACAAAGATGAGCAGTTGGAGCCTGGCATGATACAAAGTTGCCACTTGCTCATGCTGCATATCAAACTGGGTTAAAGGCACAGCTGCAAGGAGAGACTCAAAAGTTGGCAACTCTACTACTGAGAGAACCTGTCTTGGTACACTAAGACAGATCCTGTGTTCCCAAACAGGTAAGCCTTTATTCCTCTTCCTGAAATCCAGAAGACAGCCTATCCAGTTTTTAAAGAGAGGCATAGCACATACTCATTAATAAATATTATACACACCTCTCTCTCTCTCTCTCTCTCTCTCTCTCTCTCTCTCTCACAAACACACACAAAACCTGTACTAGGGTCAAGTGAATTAATGTCACAGATGCTAGGCAACAGGCTGAAACAATACAGAACTGTGTGTCCCCCACCTTCCAAGACAAAAATGTGTGTTATTCAGAATACAACAGAAGTGCTATCAGGCTGCCTCCATCAGCCTTAAACTTATGGCTGGTAATGTAGTGTAGCAGTGGAGAAAATGCCAGAAAAGGACTGGGCAGACAATGGGTGCATTCACACACACTAAAATAATGTGCTTTGCAACTGGATTTCTACTGAGTAAGAATAGCAAAATCCACTTGCAAACAGTAGCCGTGTGAAAGTACCCTTGGATCCAAAGTAACATTCAGCTACAAAGTTCATTGGCTAAACCTTGTGGTAGTCACCCTACCTACTGCACAGGGTTAGAAACATAGAGCCAGAAGGGACTCCAAAGGTTATCCAATCCAACCCCTTGCACAATGCAGGAAATTCACAGCTACCTCCCCCACCCACTCCCCCAGTAGCCCCTGCTCTGTTTACAGAGGAAGGCAAAACACCTCCAAGATCCCTGGACCAATCTGGCCTGGAGAAAAATTCCTTCCTGACCCCAAAGTGGTGATCTGCATTACCCTAGTAAGAAAAGACCAAGACAGCTGAGCACTGGCTCATCCCTTCCTGCCCACCCTCTCACAATCTGCCTAAATTCACAGAATCAGCATTCTAAATTCACAGAATCTAGCCTCATCTTGAAAACCTCCCAAGAAGGAGAGCCCGCCACCTCCTGAGGAAGCCTGTTCCACTGAGGAACCACTCTGTCAGGTTGTGAAGATAAAATGAAGAAGAGAACAAACCAGAGCAAGTGTGGTGTAGTGGTTAAAAGCGCTGGAATAGTATCAGGAAGCTCACTGGGTGACCTTAGTTCAGTCACATACTCTCAGCCTATCCTACCTCACAGGGGGAGGAGGAAGAGAGGAGAATGATGTAAGCTGCTTTGGGTCTCTATTGAAGAGAGCAGTGGGGTACAAATGAATCAAACAAATCTGAGCTTCTTTGAGGAAAAACATTGGGTTGTCAGCTCCAGATTGGGAAATTGCTGGAGATGTGAGAAGTGGAGAATGAGGAAGGCAGGGTCTGGGGGGGGGGGGCAGGGATGGAAGGACCTTAGGAGGGTAGAAGTCTTCAATCCAGAGCCAGCTTGGTGTAGTGGTTAAGAGTGACAGACTCTAATCTGAAGAACCGGGTTTGATTCCCCACTTCTCCTCCACATGAAGTCTGTGGGGGATCTTGGTTCAGTCACAGTTCTCTCAGAGCTGTTCTGCTCAAGAGCAGTTCTCATTAAGAACTCTCCCAGCCCCACCTACCTCACAGGGCATCTGTTGTGGAGAGAGGAAGGGAAGGAGATTGTAAGGCACTCTGAGACTCTGAGTGAAGGGCACTATAAGTCCTCCACCTCTTCTTCTCCAGGAGAACTGATTTCTATCAGCTGGAGATAAGTCATAGTTCCAGGAAATCTCCGTGCCCTCCTAAAGGCTGGCAATGATCCTTGTGTCCTTTTAAGTTTTATGGACATCCCTTCATGGATCTTGAACACACATGGACCAGGTTTCATGAAGACAGAGGGTATTGTGCCACTTGTAGTATTGTCTTTACAGGAGAATCACACCAAGGATCAGATGCACTTAAACACACACGAGCCCTAAGAAAAACAGTTCCAAGTAGTTCTAAGAAAAACAGTTCCACTGCTTAAAGTGTCTGAGAACTGATGAGATCAGGCTATATAACACATCGTCTTCCCTCCCAGCTGGGCTGTAAATATTCAGACAGAGAAACTGATGTCCTGATGGGGAAAGGGCTTGGCTCCCTGTGATTCTTCAATGACTGAATCATGCAAGACTCTTTTGCAAAATAATGTCAGAAGGATAATTCAAGAAACTGATTCTGAATGCAAATGGAGCGAGGCTGGAGCAGTCGTCTTTTACATATAATGGACAAGAAAATGTTAATGACACATCCTTGATTGTTCAGAGAAGGCAGCAGGGGGAAAGAAAGGAAAGGAAAGAAGCTCACATGTGCCAAGAAGCTTGTATTTAGGTGATAAAAATGTCCCAAAATTGACTAAAGGGTGGCATCTCAGTCACTACACTCCTAATCAATAACCCAAGAAGCATGTTGTGCAGGCTAAAAAAGATGCTGGGAGAAAAAGAATTCAATGGATGATTTAAAAGATATGCTCTATTCTTATTAGCGTTTCCTTTTTTTTTTTGGTCACTCATGAGCCTTGAGAATATATCCAATGTCATTATAATCAGAGATTGTGTGTGTGTGTGTAGAGCAAGAAATCCTGACTACAGAGCAAGCCCACCCTTTCAGTCATTTGGCATAAGGAATACAGGCAATCAGCAGCACAAGCAATCATTGAAAAATGTTATCTTAGATCTAGAGATATGCCCATAACAGGAAGTCCTTTCACTGACAAATAGCAGCAACAGTTGATGCCAAAATGGAGGGGATGCACTCAATGGGTTTATAACATGCACCTTGATTGTGGTGTTCTGCAGAAATACACTGTGACTAGCAAGGCGTCGAAGGAACCCTTTGCAAAGTTCTTGGGACAATTGAGGCTGCACATTTCACCACAAACATGTTTTACAGTCAAACTTACTATGTTCAGCTGTAATGATCAAATGTGAGCGAAATGCCTAGTCTGTTTGATTCTCACTTAGTAGCTCAAATTTCTGCCGAACAAGTTTGCAGAAGGTTTTTGTTTTTAATTGCACATGCCCAAAAATACAGCTCATACAAACAGATCAGCAGCCGTTAATGTTGCTATTAAACACTTAGCTGGACAAGAATGGTCAGTTCCTCCTTTCCTGGGTTCTGCTGCCTTTAGCAGTGAAACACTCATTCAACAAACAGTACAATAGGACCAGCATTAAAATAAATTAGATAACAATGCAACACAAACAGAATAAGACTTGAGGTATAACCAATTCAGAAAATGGAATTATAAAAATGGAAGACTATGTTGTACCACCAAGGAAATACATACGATAAACAATGGAAAAGACTACAGTCATATTCCTTTTTTAAAAATACCCTCCTGAACAATACATTTTTACACAATCTGCACAATTATAGAAATTTAGGGGCCTGCCTGAACTCATCAGGCAGGCCATTCCAAAAGTTAAGAGTCACAACAGAGAATGCACATGTATTGACAGCTCTCAATCTTATCCATTTACAGGGTGGTACCTTCAGAAAGCGTTGATCAGATAAGAGAATCTGTCATGCTGAGGCATAGTGGGACAGGTGGTACTACAGATATATAGCTCCAAGGTTGCTAAGAGCTCTGTATGTGATAACCAATAGATTGTGAATTTTGTGATCTACATCAAACATATCCTTGTTAAGAAAAATACAACCAAGAAGTATTACCAAAAAATTAAAAAAAATGTGTATTGAGAGTCCAGTAGCGTAAGAACATAAGAATGTAAGAGAAGCCATGTTGGGTCAGGCCAATGGCCCATTCAGTCCAACACTGTGTCACACAGTGGCCAAAAAAACCAGGTGCCATCAGGAGGTCCATCAGTGGGGCCAGAAAACTGGAAGCCCTCCCACTGTTGCCTCCCCAAGCACCAGGAATACAGAGCATCACTGCCCCAGACAGAGAGTTCTAACAAAATGCTGTGCTAATAGCCACTGATGGACCTCTGCTCCAGATGTTTATCCAATCTCCTCTTGAAGCTGTCTCTTCAGTGCAGGAAACAAATCTTGGTATTCAGGTGAATATTGTTGCTTGAGCAGCACAAAACACAGAAATATATTGTGGACTCTCTTGTGATAGTCTTGTTTTCAAAAATGTAGCTATGTATTTTAATATGTTTTTTCCCCACCCCACCCCCCATCCAGTAAATAAGGTACATGACGTGCTTCAATCAGGCTGCTTAGTGATCATGGGGAGGATCAATTGCTAGTATGCTCATAAACCCTCCCACCTATACAGCCACCCACGTGCATATATGTTCATACAATTTTATATTAGCAACTGGTTCACTAAAGTGGTGCCCAAGTGTTTGGCTCTTCTTCTTGCTACAGCAGAGGACATTTTTTCAAACAAATATTCAAACAGAATGCCACATTGTTTCTGGATTCCGCCTCCCCCTCCTTTTTGATCACAATCTGGAGGTAAATGCTGGCTCCCCTTAAGACTGTGAGATGGGCTAGTTTTGAAATGCTTAATGATGTTGATCCTGCCACAAAGAGGAGACAGATCCAAACAAAGCAGAAGCTCCAGACCGAATGTTTCTTTATTCCTTCCACATACACCATACATGTCCTCAATCTGTACACAAATGCATTCATCCATCAGAGCGCTAGCAAAATCTTTTATTCGAAAGCAATGAAGTGGGGAAGTTTGGCCTGAAATATATTTCACACTCAGCTTGTGTTTAAGGTAAATTGAATGCCGTTTGAAAGAGTAAAAGCTAGAAAGGAAGTTAACATAAATATATTTCGGCAATAACACATAATAACTGTGGAACAGACATCCAAAACTTCCAATGGATTCAAGTTGGCCAAGCTGATGAATATTTCAGTTGTGTGCCTTGCATGACCAAGGTGAAGATTTCTGCACACAGCCAGCCATACAGTTTGCCACATGCAGGCTGCAAGACTAAAGAATACTATCCTGGAAATAAGCCCCCATTGAATGAAATCAGACTTTCTTCTGAGTAAACCTAGTTAGCTTCCTGGGGAGAAAGGTGGACTAAGTAAGCAGATTTTAAAACTAATAAAATTGTGGCAAATTTTAAAACTATTGCATATGGTTTCTGCAGCTTGAGGCAATGCACAAAGATAATGCAATAAAATCATTTAAAAATGAGAATGGTCACTATGAAAACAAGTATCCAAACTAGCCTGGATCATAAAAATAGCATGAAACTGCATCCTAAAATTATATCTAAGCAACAGGTCCTAAACTTGACAGAAGAGCCCCCAGCATGTTGCCCATGGCACCCACCAACACCTTTTCTGGCACCTGCCAAGTGTTTTTTGACAGTGGGTGGGACCAGACAGGGCTTTTGCCCAGCAAGGTTTCTTAAAACGTTGCTTTGGTAGCAGCTGCCAGCCTGCTCCCACAGCACAAGGTTCTTCACTGTGTCACTGAAATTAAGCTGTGGCATTGTGTGGCTGGCTCCACCTCCTGTGGCAGCCATTTTGTTGCTGTGCCCACCATGTCAAGTCAAAATTCCCAGTGTGTCCACAGACACAATGGATTCTTCGGCAGCCAGCTGCATCGCGGCTTGGCTGTCGGGGGATGTTTGCTGCCCTGGAGGCATAGGGCAGACATTGCAGGCCCCGTTTGGGTGCGTTCTGGTGGGGGCGGGGCTTGAGTGGTTAACTGTCAAGCCTCCGCCCCCTCTCCTCAGTCCCTCGGAGACTGCTCGGGCAAGAGGAGCGTGCCTGTTGCTCTGCTGAGCTGTGAGGTATTAGGCCCTGTGGGAGGCCGTTAGCCTTGTCGGCTGTGTCGGTCGGGCCTGTGGGTCTAGCTGGGACCTGGGGGTGCTTCATTGAAGCCCGCATCGGCTGGGCAACCTGAGGAGAGCATCGCTGGTGTGGCGGAACCGGCCCGATTCTGCCTTCAGACCCGGTCCCGTCAGCTCCCTATTGAGTCGCCAACTCCTGGAGGGAGCTATTCCTCCTCCTGCCCCTTGGGCGCGCTGCCACCACCTGCTCAGTCTTGGGGTTCAGATTGAGAGGAACAGGACTCCCAATCCCCCTCTCCAGCTGTGAGGTTAGGCCTCAAGGTCCTCTGCCACCCTGCACTTGGGTTTCACAGAGACCTCAGCGCTTCTTTGGGACACCCCTGGAGGATTGGCACCTTATCCACCTGCATGCCTTCCCCCTTCCCCGGGGCCCCCTTTATAAAAACAGCGTGGTCTAAAGCGGTTTGGGGATCTATGTGGTACAGAGTTTGACTGCCAGCATTTTAAACAGAAAAAACATTTATTTAAAAGGGAAAAGGATAGGGGAAGAAAAACAAAACAAAAACAGTTGCATTTAAAAAGTTAGCACAGCACAGCAAAGCACAGCAAACAGCATAACAAAATAAAGGTGGTTTTTAAACGCATCGTATTGTCCCTGGTCTATACTTGATCTGCCTAAGAAAATGACTTACTTTGTCTGCCTGCCTGGGGGCCCCCAGGCAGGAGCCTCCATTGCTCACCACATGCTTGCTCGAGCGCCGGCTCAAATCTGCCCTCTCTTCCTGCCTAACACATGGCAAGAACAACAGCCCTTCCTGCCTCTCTAGGAGACTTTCCCCCTAGCGTTGTTGATTTGGCTCTGGAAGGGAGGGGGGGAGTGAGGGGAAGGCTACAAAGCCTGCTGAATGGATTTACTGATCCCTGCCTTTTTGGATGAAGCACCAACACTCTCAGATGGCGTTTCTCCACAGCTGGAATTACGGTTTTAAAAAAAAAGAGAGAGAGAGAGAGAAGGGTTTTTTGCGCGCAGTTGGGAGCCCAGTGGGGTTGGGTGCTGTTGTGGGCTGTGTGTTGGGTGGCATTTGGGGGCTAATCTTGGCTTAGGCTTTTGCCACTTATCCACCCCCCTTCCTTTCCCCCCCCCCTCTTTCATGTGCCTTGCGGCTTGGCAGCCATCTTGGGGCACATGTGCTAGGCAGCCATTTTAGGGATAGTGGTTTTTGCAAGGGTGCAGTGTACAGGTCTGCACTCGGGGGCCCTCTTTGTGTTTTGAGCATTTGAGGTTTTTATATCCTGCTGTGTTTTGTGTTAGATATGTCAGGGCGTAAGGGTTCAGGAAAAGCAAAGGGGAAACAGCGTAAGGTGCCCAAGCCGCTGCAGAAGCATCCTCCGCTGCCTTCATCTTCTGATGAGGAGGGGGAGGATGAGTTGAATGCGGCTATTCTTTTGAGGCTGCGGGCCCTGGAACAGGCGTCGGGGTTGCCACCTTCATTTGTTTCTCAGAAGGGGCCGGTGTCAAAAATGGCTTTTCAGGCTGATATACTAACAAGATTGTCCATTTTAGAGGGCAGGTCTGCTGCTGCGTCTGGAGGAGCTGTGGGTCCGAGTGCTCCTGATGCTGGATCTGGCCCTTCTTTGGGTGCTGTGGGTGCAGGTACTGCCTTGGTACCTGCTGGATTGCCAGGTAAGTCGGGTGATGGCTCTATGGCCTTCACGGGGCTTGCTTGGCCGTGGGGTCCTTGGGGATATGCTGCACCTAATGCGGCTGGCTTGGTTCCTGGGAGTTTAAACACTCCTTCCACTTTGGCTGGGGGCCCCCAGGCTATCTGGGCATGGCCTCATGGTCAGTTTGGACCATTCAGGAGTTGGTCAGGGGCTGGACAGCCGTGGGTTGCACCTTCCTTAACTGGGGGTTGGGGTTTACCTTCCTCATATGGTGTGGTCCCTTTTGGTGCCATGCCTTTTGGAGATGTCGCCTTGCCTTTGGGTGACCATCTTTTGCCAGCCACTAAAGAAAAGATCCTCAAGGGAGTATGTGGATATTTTCTCCCTTTTATTTAGGGAACTTGAAAAGAAAGATAAGGAGGATCTTGACGACAAGGAGAAGGAGAAGTTGAAAAAGAGGAAGGTGGATCGGACCTGGGCTAATTGGCTGCCAGGCTTTTTTGTGTATGCTGGAGTGATAGCGCGTGCTCAGCCTTGGAGGGCTGCAGCGCTGATCCAGTACGTGGGCATTATATACAAGGGGTGCACGATGTTTAGTGGCTCGGCCTGGATTCAGTATGGTGAGGAATTCAGGATGAGGGCCGCTTTGTACCCTTCCCTTCCTTGGGATCATATACATCAACAATTGTGGTTGCAGGTTATGTCACCTGCGCGGCCCAATTTGGGGGACCGCTCTGACAGCGGTCACCTGGTTGCTAAGGGTTCCACTTCTCCTTCTGCTTCGTCATCATCTTCCCACAGTTCAGCGGGGCAGGCGGTTCAACCCTGCTTGCTTTGTTGGGAGTTTGGGTCACAGGGGGTGTGCAATCAGAAAGGTTTCAATTTCAAACATGAATGCTCCATGTGTACTGGCCCACACTCTTTTAGCAACTGTCCAAGAGTTCGGCCACATAAGGGCCAAAAGAGACAGGGCGGGAGTGGGGGTTCTTCCCAAGCTGGTAAAGGGCCCCAGCCCGATAAAGGCGGGACCTCTTGACCGGTTGCTTCATAGGTAACCACACAGGGCTGACAATTTATATTTGTTGAAAGGTTTTACATTGGGTTTTAGAATTCCTTTTCAGGGTTCTCGGGTGCCAACTTGGAACCTTAGTTCGGTTAAAGGTTTAGAACATGTAGTGGAGGCTAAAATTGCCAAGGAGTTGGCTGAGGGCAGGATTTTGGGCCCTTTTTCTAGTCCTCCAGTGGTTAACCTTAGGGTTTCCCCTTTGGGGATGGTACCAAAGAAGGCGCCTGGTGAATTTGATTCACCACCTTTCTTACTCCAGGGGTTCTTCCGTTAATGATGGGATTCCTGAGGAACTATGCTCAGTTAGGTATACTACCTTTGATCAGGCCATGGGCATCGGGCTGAGCTGGCAAAATGCAATATCAAATCTGCATTTCTCCTTCTCCCTGTCCATCTGGATGACTTTGAGCTGTTGGGTTTCTCTTTTGCAGGGCAATTTTACATGGACAGGGCTTTGCCTATGGGCTGCTCTGTATCATGTGCGGCTTTTGAGTGTTTCAGCACATTCCTGGAATGGGCTGTATGCGAAAAAGTGGGCTTGCAGGATGTGGTCCATTATTTGGATGACCACCTGTTTGTGGGTCCTGCGGGTACTGGGCATTGCGCTCAGTTGTTGTCTGGCTTTATTGAGCTGGCCGCTGAGTTGGGTGTGCTGCTGGCCAACGAGAAAAATGAGGGCCCGGCCCAATGCCTTGTATTTTTAGGAATTAAATTGGACACCCTGGTGCAATCGTCCAGAATACCTTTTCAGAAGCTGGAGAATTTAAGGAATAGGCTTAGTACTTTCCTCCTCAAGAGAAAGGTTACGTTGCTTGAGCTTCAGCAGTTAGTTGAGCATCTTAACTTTGCTTGCAAAGTGGTTGCCCCTGGTAGGGCCTTTCTTCGCAGGTTCTGTGACGCTATGGCGGGCCTTCGCTTGCCTCAGCACAGGACTAGGGTTACCAGTAGCATGAGGGAGGACCTGCAGGTGTGGCAGGAGTTTTTGGAATCCTTTAATGGGATTTCATTCTGGAGAGAGGACATGAGACTTGAGGCGGAGCTTCAGGTCATTTCTGATGCTGCTGGGTCATTGGGCTTTGGGGTTTACTTCCGTGGACATTGGTGCACAGATATTTGGCCAGATTCATGGGTGCAGGCTGGGTTGAATCGGGATCTCACTTTTTTAGAGTTTTTTCCCATTTTGGTTGTGGTTTGGCTGTGGGGGAGTGATATGGCCGATCGCACGGTACATTTTTGGTGCGATAACATGGCTATGGTTCATGTCATTAACTCCCTTTCATCCAAAGCACAACGGGTTATGAGGTTGGTGAGGGCCTTCACTCTGCGTTGTCTGCGGCTTAATATTTTGTTTTTGGCCAAGCATATTCCTGGGGTGAATAATGGACTGGCTGACGCTCTCTCTCATAAACAGATGGAGAGGTTTCGTCAGCTGGCCCCAGAGGTCGATCAAGATGCGGTGCCAATGCCCCAGGAGCTATGGCTGATTGGAGAGCTGAGGCCTGCAAAGCGATAGGCCTAGCCATCACAACTAGCACCAGGAAGTCTTAGGAACATGCTGTGTGGCAGTTTGAAGACTTTAGGGCCGGTAGGGTATCATATTGTTTGGCCCCTCCCGGTTGAGCAGTTGCTCCATTATTGTGTTTCCTTAAAAGGTAAGGGATTGGCCATGCGATCTATTAGAGGACGCCTGTCTGCGCTGGCTTTTGCCAATAAGGCGTTAGGGTATAAAGAAGAAACAGCAGACTTTCGTCTTCGAAAGATGCTGGAAGGGTGGTCCAGGGAGATCGGGCCTAACCCTGACACCAGGAACCCTATGTCCCCTGAGATTCTTAGGGGTTTGAAGGGGGTTTGGAGTGCATCTCACTTTGAGGCTGTTTTATTTCATGCAGCCTCTTTGGTGGTCTTTTTTGGGGCACTTAGAATCAGTGAGTTAGTGGGAAGCTCCAGGACCGATGTTTCTGGCAGGGCCATGTCACTTAGGGATGTTAGGTTAACAGAGGGTAAGATGACTCTTACCATCCGGTGCTCCAAGATGGACCAACAGGGCATTGGGACCGTTGGGAGCTGGGTCCAAGTTCAGAGGCGGAGCTTTGCCTGGTTTCCACATCGGCTGATTATTTGGCTGTGTGGGGAGGCTGCGAAAGGTTGTTGTTTTGTCATTCTGGAGGCAGCCCTCTGACAAAACATCAGTTTGGGGCAGTGACGTCTAGGGCCTTAGCTCTGTTGGGGTTGTCTGGAGTGAGTTTTGGTATCCACTCCTTTAGAATTGGGGTGGCCTCTATGGCCACGGCCCTGGGATATTCTGCATCATCCATTCAGCGCCTTGGCCGTTGGCGGTCTCGGGCTTATAAATGTTATATTCGCCCTTTACTCCACTCGTAGCTTTGTTTCTGGAGCTGAGGTTGTTTTATGTTTTATAACTTATCTGTTTCTCTTTAGATGCTGTTGTTCCTGGCCGGAGGAGCCGAGTTCTCATCTGCGGGCACAGTTATGTGTTTTGGGTGGCACATCAGGCTCGGAGAACTTCTGTTGGCTCTCAGCTGGGGCTCAGCCGATTTGTTATTGTTGAATGGCGGGGGCGCCGAGGTCTTCAGTGGCCTAGTTTGCTTCTGCTGTTATTTCATGGGAGTGGGGCTTCTCCTCATCATGTTTTAATTATTCACCTGGGGGGAATGATCTCGGGCTGGTTAAGGGCAAGGCTTTGATCTTGCAGGCTCGAGAGGATTTCAAGTACATTAGGAAGAGATGGCCTGGTACCATTATAGTTTGGTTGGCCATGATTCCACGCTTGGTATGGCACAGTGCTTGGAATCTGGCAGGAATAGAGAGGGCTCGTTATAGTGCAAATAAGGAGATTCACAAGACATTGGAGGGTGGTTTGGGTCACTATTTGCCCCATCAGGATATTTCTACGAAATATCTTGACCTCTACAGAGGGAATGGGGTGCATCTCTCGGAAAAGGGTAATATGCTTTTCCTGAGGGATCTGCGGCAAGGGCTGGTGTTGGCACTTGGCCTTCCTGTGGGTGCTAAGCCCTAAGTAGAGACTTGGTCTAAGTTGTGGCAGGTTTTTACTGGGTTTATGGTTACATGCAGCCTGAGGAGGACCGGTAAGCCTCCCCCTTTTGGGGAGTTAGGGGTCTGTCAGGATCAACCTTCGGGTTGTGGTGACTCGAGGTGTGAGAATGCAGACTGTCCTGGAGACTCGATTGGAGAGTGTCTTTCACTGAGACGTGCGTCTGGTGACTGGGGCCCTCTGGTGCATGCCTGCCTGCTGGGCCTTCCTGACAGGAGCTGTGACACACAGCTCTGGCTGGGGGGCCGGGTCTCTCGCCCGCTAAAGACAGGGGAGCGGTCTGTGAGACCCCTGGCCCTGGCCTGGCTGCAATTCTGGTTGCCCTTGCCGTTTTCTGTTAATTAATAAAGTGGCCCATAGTTTTACCAACTCATTGCATCCGCCTCTTTATTCCGACTTGGGGGGCAAAAAGGCTGGGGACTCCTGGGCTAGAAGGAGACCATAAAACAGCTTTTAAAGGTTAAACCTATCAGACCGCTGCATTAGGGGAGAATGTTCTTTCTGAATAGTTGAATTCACTTGACTCAATAATCCTAACTAAGGAAGGGAATAGCCAATTAGTCTCTGGCCATGAATTTTGCCTTCAGATTGAAGGGACAAACAATGGTGCCTTCAAAATCCATCCAATCCCATGTACAATGCACTGCTTTACAGTGAGTCATCTCTAACTTCTGTCAGGCTCGGAGGGGGTGAAACTTTGAGTTCTGAGGTGATACTTAGCCGGATGAAAAGAAATTCACAAATGTGTATCTCAGCATGCAGAAATGACTGGTGGTAAATTGCTGATGCTTGGAAATTCACAATTTATATTTTCTAAAGTGAATGGAGAAAGGAGAAAAGATAGATACAGCAGGGGAAACCATGAGGAGGAAACTGCCAGCTTGCAATTCTATCAATATATGAATGTGTTATAACCTGTCAACAGGCTAGATTCATGTTTTCCTCTTTGAAAAAGCCAGGTATTTATTGATGGATTTGCTCTTTTCTCCCTGATGGGGCCCTAAAGCAGTTTACACTGTTCTCCTATCTTCCATTTTATCTGCACAAGAACAACACTGTGAAGTAGGTTAGGCTAGGAGTGTGCAGATGATTCAACACCACACAGCAAGTTTTCCTAACAGAGCATGGAACTGAACCCAGGGCTCCTAGATTCTAGTCCAATACTAACTACTACACTACTCTAGCAAGTACACCAAGGGGTTTTATGCCAATGAATCCTGTCGATTTTCCTTTATCCTAATGAGAAGGAATCTCTCACCACAAAACATATACTCAAGTTAATTGAAAATGGATGGAATTTGTCAAAGTAACAGCCCCCGAAAGGATTGTCATGGATCACACGCTAACCACTCATTTGTTTGAATTAATTAAGAAAGAACCAAGAAAAAAAATCAAGGGGATCTGCTGAGTCAGAATCTAGGTTATTCAGGAGCAAACATACACAATTTTCTCCTTGCATCAATTCCAGAATGGTGGTGTTTTTAAAGAGTTGCTGTGCAATCTACTATAGTCATTTAAGTCACTAATTGAAGTGATTAAAGTCATTAATCATGCTCTGAAAATAGCAAAATATTAGGTTTTCCTCTGCTAGAAAGAGCATCCCAGGACAAAACCATTATATTAGCCACTCAGGACTACTTCAAACATTACGGGTTCCATCATGGAGAGCAGTTTCCAGGCAGGAATTACCTTTGTTGGGTGGGAAAAAGAGAGTGCTTTGAATGGAATGCAAAAATAGTGTAGAACACACAAGGGCTCTCATCACCAGCCTGACTGGGAGCTTGTGTCAGTATGCTTGTGATGAAAGGAATATCCAGGGCTCATTTCAAATGTCTCTGAGAGACAGGCAGAGAAAGAGAGATCTTCTTAAAGTTTCATTTTACAACCCTTTGTTATTGGGGGATGGGGGATTACATTTTTACCTTTGGCTCACACCTCCGTAGTGTGAACCAAAAGCATGATTCAAGTCCAGCACAACAATCCATCACTCAGAACAAAAACAAATTCACAATACCCCCCCCCCCACACACACACACACTGCTGCACAGATTAAAGAAAACCATCTTTCAATCAGATTGTAATTGGGTAAGTGTGGGATTTTTGTTAGGAAATACACGTTAAATTCAGAGGTTTGGAGTGGCAGTAATTGGAGTTGAGGCTTAAGTTTAGCAAAAGAAATAAAGTTTACTAGAAAACATCAGGATAGGGTACATGGGATAAAACAGAAAGACAATCTAGCTTACCAGCTAGTCTATCTATGTCTTACTACATGGCTACGTTCTTTGTCTCGACTGTTCTTCTCCCCAAAAAGCATTTCGTCAGGAAGAAGAGCAATAAAACTTGCATACAAGATCAAAGCATTTCACACCTAACATCCTCTCTGACCAATGTTGTGTTCACATCTTTCGCAGGCAAAGTAAGAACCATCCCACAATTGAGTTTAGGTCACAATACATCACTTCCTCTATCAGGTAAACAAGCAGTTAACTATATAATGGCTGGAATATACATAGCTTGTATTCCAACAATTTTTTTCACACATGCCCATGATTTATACAAGTATTGCTTCCTTTATCCAAATATTGACCTTTTTCAACCAAATATTGAATGCTTTTCAGTAGGCTGTCCATTTGCTCATCTACAACACATAAACCCCTGCTGCCAGTCCCAATTCCCTGCCCTTGAGAAATTATTGAGTGGGAGCAAAACAATTGGAAATGGCTGCCATGGTGAAGCTCTAGGAATTTCCCCATAACTCTGTGTTCTTTACTATACTATAAAGTTCAGGGGAAATGCCTAGAGAATCACCTTGGATTGATGTCACATCCTCCCTAAAATCCACCCTGCCTGGGCACAGCCCTCAAAATATCCCCGTACCTGCTGAGGTAGTGCTGGCAAACCTACTTTCCAATGGCAAAGATCTCTAGCACTGTGATGCTTCTGAGATCCTGTTTTTTGTTTTGGTTTTTTTTTAAGATTTCACTCTAACTTCAAATTGTGATAACATATAATTCCAGACTTCCCCCTGAACTTCTAAAAAGACGGTGGAATTCATATCAAAATCAACTTTCTTTAAGAAGGCTTTGAACCAGCATCTTGAATTAAGTCCAAATTCTGGTTTTCAGACTAAATATAATTAAACTCTGGTTCCATGCTGTGTCTGAAACAAGCCTGTTCTGTTTTGAACTTCTAGTACGACATGAAATGCTGTTCCACTGAAAGGGAGCTAGCATATAAGCCTTTTGGGTGGCGTGATGGAGAAAGCAACATAAGATGTTTTAATTTGGCTATCTGACACAGTATCATGTCACCCCAGTGGAAAGGGAGGGTTCAACACAGCAATGGGAGGATCTGATGTTTATCATGGCAGTGGTGATGAGAAGGGAGAGCATTCTAACGCTTCCCCATAATTGAGATTTTCCTGATCCAATAGTCTTCCTCCTCCCCAGATTGCCTTAAGCATGAGGGTGTATTGGCCCTGCCATTTCTCCCTACTAGGATTAAAAGCAGCTGGAGGAGACATCTTTGATCAGGGTAAATAGCACAGTGAACAGTTTCTGGCTTGTAGGTCTGAGTCAATAGATAAGACATTATCAAAGAATGCATCCAGGTATACTGACTGTGTATGCACATATGAGCATGTGTGCATGCACTAGCCCTTTAAGACCGGTCAGCTGTAGATTCCCCCTGTGAGACAAATAGGATCTGCTTCCCTTGGCTTGTCATTTGGTTAGCTAAGTGCCCAACTGACTGGATATAAAAGTCCAGCCAAAGTTCTTAGCTGGAAGAGTGAACCAGATGTTGTTGGAAAGGGGAAAATGCAAAGAGTTTGCAAAGTGAAGGAGAAAACGAGGCCCATGTGGATAATGGAGACACAGGATCACACATCCAGACTGGGCTGTCAGATAGACTGCTCAGTTTAGTACTGAATTTTATATTTGGTTGGCGCTGTACTCTTCCTCAGGCAGTAAATAGCACTTTACTGGATTAGTTTCCTAGAGATGAGAGCATGCAGGAGTCTTGTGGTATTTTTGTTTAATAATACAAGTTTATTTACAAGAACACACACTGAACGTGCCAGAATCAGGCTGTGCCTCAATCAGAATCTGTCAGATTGTACTAATCTTCACACCAGCATCTCTTTCTGTGCAAGAAAACAGCATAAACTTGGAGCGTCTTCCTTTGTCCCTTTTTTGCCAGCATGCTGCAAATATTCATCCGCCTGTGTCCTTCTGTGCATGAATTCAGACCACCAAATATTGATGCCCCCACCCTAGATGTGTTTTGAGGTAGCAGTCACCAGCCACCAGAAGCTATCCAGGCTCATTTAAGCAAGGACATAGCCATTTGTAGCCATTAAGGATGCCTCTTGATATATTGAACTACACAAAAAATCCTAGCTCATTTTGCATGCCATAACTTGAATCCCGTGAAGAAGAAGAAGAAGAAGAAGAAGAAGAAGAAGAAGAAGAAGAAGAAGAAGAAGAAGAAGAAGAAGAAGAAGAAGAAGAAGAAGAAGAAGAAGAAGAAGAAGAAGAAGAAAGTGGTATTGGATTTATATCCCACCCTCCACTCTGAATGTCAGAGTCTCAGAGCAGCTCACAATCTCCTTTATCTTCCTCCCCCACAACAGACACCCTGTGACTGTGAGGTTGGTGGGACTGAGAGCTCTCCCAGAAGCTGCCCTTTCAAGGACAACTCTACCAGAGCTATGGCTGACCAAAGGCCATTCCAGCAGCTGCAAGTGGAGGAGTGGGGAATCAAACCTGATTCTCCCATATAAGAGTCTGCACACTTAACCCCTACACCAAACTGGCCAAATTTAGTGCTGGCCAAATTTAGTGCTGTCAGAAGGATTTCCCACAGCAAAGGGTAACTTTCTCAACTATACTGTCATCCTGCAGCCAAAATTGACTCCTGAAATTCTGCTTCTGGGGAACAGGGAATCCCAATAAACTGCTGGGGACTTGGAGGTCTGTAGCAAGAGGAGGAATTGGCAAAGGTCTCTCCCTTCTGCCCATGGGAATGTTATGTGGGATCTAATCCAGTAATAGTATTTACTCTCACAAACACTGTCATCCAAAAAATTGTGTCCAGTGGGCTCCAAATATCTTCTCTCCCTCCATTAGGGTTGCCAGATCCAAGCTGTGAAATACCTGGAGATTTGGGGGATGGAGCCTGAAGAAGGCAGGTTTTGGGAAGGGGGAGGGACTTCAATGGAGTATCATGCCATAGAGTCAACCTTCCAAAGCAGCCATTTTCTCCAGGGGAACTGATCTCTGTTGCATGGAGATCAGTTGTAATTCCAGAAGACCTCTAGCTGCCATCTGGAGGCTGGCAACCCTACTCCACCTCTGTGTGTGTGCGCGCGCGTGTGTGCACACACATGCACTCGTGTGCAGATACCAAGTCTATCTTTTACAAAATATAGACCTTCACCACACTCCTACTGAGATAGTTTTATCATATGTAACTAAATAAGGAGGTCAGAAGCAAATACTTTAGAATTTGGATGTTAAATCCCTGTCTTCCTACTTGTAAATCCACACTTATAAAACTTGTGTAATGAAAAGGCAAATAAAATTCAATACTCAGGCAATTAGTCCTAAAATTAAAATTAGGTCTATTCCCAGTATTGCTCAGTGCAATTTTTCAAACAGAAGCTTGTTATATTTTTTCACACATACAAGTCCTGAAAGGCATGCTGATTGTAACAGTAGCTAATGGTTGGTCTTTACAAAATTATTTGAAAGCTGTGTTGTGGTAGTTATACTGCTATCTTGGTTGAGTGGTAACTGGAAACATCATCAGCTTGTAATTTCTCTGCTGCTAAACCAAGAGCCTTCATCTATAGGGGATGTGAGATATATTAAGACAGAGCAGAATCTGTAACTGTGATGGGATTCCCCACCAAACCTCCTGTGCTGGATTGTCCAGATCAAAGCATTTTATGGGATGTCGGGAAGAAGAGAGATGGATAGGAGAGTCACAGAAGGTGGCAGTGCAATATATTGTGTTCTTTTGGTTATTTTGCCATGTACATCTTTCTTTATCTGTTTTCTCAACAACTCAGATAAACTTTTGGACAGTCTCTATTGAAAAGTATCATGATTGGGATGTGAGCCAATTTGAAAGTGATATCTTTGGTGACTTTGCTTCTATCCATTCAATTCAATTAAATTTATTTCTTACAGTCAACAACTGGCACAGATCATTATAAGATGAAGATATTGGATTTATATCCCGCCCTCCACTCCAAAGAGTCTCAGAGCGGCTCACAATCTCCTTTACCTTCCTCCCCCACAACAGACACCCTGTGAGGTGGGTGGGGCTGGAGAGGGCTCTCCCAGCAGCTGCCCTTTCAAGGACAACCTCTGCCAGAGCTATGGCTGACCCAAGGCCATGCTAGCAGGTGCAAGTGGAGGAGTGGAGAATCAAACCCGGTTCTCCCAGATAAGATTATACACACCATTCAGAATTTTAAAAGTGGTCCATCAATTAAATGGATATAAAAACAAATTAAAATAGACAGTTACAAGTTAGATGCATAATTTCAAGAAACTAAAGTATTACATAAAATATCCTTATGAACTTTATAGGCAGCAGCAAAAAACCTTGCACAAGAAACTAGTCTGCACATTATTTTGCTTCTAACAAGCACCTGTTCATCTGCTCTTTCTGCTGATGTTCTACTTGCAGGTAGCCATCAGGGAGCAAAAAAATTAAGAAAGCTGCTTTCATTTAAACAGCTTAATTTCTCTCTCTTTTTTTGCAAGGGGGGGGGATGCAACTACACACATGTAATTATGTACAACTTTGTCACAGCTGCCCACCTTGTCGTCTACCACTAGTGTCTCCAGATTAAAGAAACAATATGAAAAGAAAAGAATGTTTGACATCTTTAAGCTGAGACTTACTACTTTGGTTTTGCTTTTAATGAGCTTCTGGATACAGATAACTTCCCTCATGTGCATTCGTCCATGGCCTCATGAAACGACATTTTCCTTTTTCCCACACCTACATTGAAAGAAACCTTTTACATGATAAAAAGAGATGTGTTTGGGGGCTTGATGTGCTTCCACCACAATATTTATGCCCTGGTACACACTGCCCACAATGACAACTAGAAAGTAGGCTTATTTTCTAAGGGACAACCCAGCCGGTAGCATGCAAAGCTGTGCAAAGTCACTCAGCAGTGTTCAAGGTGAACACTAAACAGCAGGAGCAACATGATCTGGAAAAGGGGACTTGACTCACATGCATAAAAGGAACTTGGTCAAAGTAAGTTCAGATACTAGAGGGAAAAGTTAAGAAAGAATTACTTTCCTAAGTCTGTCTAGGGAAATACATAAGATTTGAATCACACATTTTCTGGCTATAGCACTTCTTCATAGTCATGATGCTATTCTAGCTTCAGGATACCCACAGCTCAGCTTATGCCTTGTTTGCTGGTTATGACCACGGAGTTGATTTTTCAGTGATTGGTTCTACTGTTCATTGACTGGTTCATGGCTGCTTGGCAAAGTGCTGGACTGTATTCCTTCCTAACCATGCAGTACAGCACAACTGACTGTCCCCAGATGCACCTTTTCACACAACCTGATTGAGTTCTACCACCCTTCCCTCATTCTTGCTGGACAACTGCTCTGTTTTTCTGGACAGACAGATCAGTTGCCAATCACATAAATCATAAATAAACGCTTGGGATGTGCAGTGGCACCAACTTGCAGATTAGGAATTCAGGAATAGGATCCTTCAGATTCAGAATATGGAATTGGAAACACTCCAGAATATCTGAATATCCAGAACTCCATTAAAGTCAATAGGAAGAGCCATATTCCAGATTTAAAAATCCACAACAAATCAAAATGCTTTTTAAAAAAAGTATTTCCCTTAGCTCTCTACCTCAGTTCTCTGGAAAGGCAGTTTGGTGTAGTGGTTCAGAGTGCAGATTCTAACATGGGAGAAGCAGGTTTGATTCCCCACTCCTTCACATGCACCTGCTGGTGTGACCTTGGATCAGTCACTGTTCTCACAGAGCTGTTATCTCAAGAGCACTTATCTCAGAAAACTCTCACCTCATCGGGTGTCTGTTGTGGGGAGGGAAAGGGAAAAGAGACTGTAAACTACTCTGAGACTCCATGTGAAGGGCAGGGTAAAAATCCATTCTCTTCTTATTTGTGCAGGGCCTGTACCAATCATGAGGAGTTGAGAAGATGCAGCAAGTGCACAAAGCAATAGCTACTATTGTCAGGCAACAGTGTTACCCACAGCTAATGAAATAACTGCAACCTGGGCATGAACCCTGAACAGTGCAAATGCCAGCAAGGCAGCACAGGACATGGCACAGTGGAGCAGATGATAGTTGGTGCTGGAAAGTGATACCCTGGGCAGCTCTGGTAGGCAGATTGGAGAAGCAGACAGACAGTGGTGAGCAGGAGAGAATGATCCCCAACAGCAGTGAGCACTGTACAGTGGAGTGAGTGAGTGAGCACAGTCCTGGAGTTGCAATTGGAAGAAAGGAAAAGGCAACAGGAGGAAGAAGTAGACAGAAGCATGGCATACCCTGTACTGTGGATTGTTGTGTGCCATTCTGTCTCACTCGAAGGGCACCTCGCAGATGCCCTCCAGTGCTCCTGAATGTCTCTTGCCTTGAAAACCCTACAGGGTCACCATAAGTCACCCCTGAATATAGTGCTTACAAATATTTCCAAATCTGAATTAGGCATCCCTAATAAATTCAATTTTTAATAATAAAATAAAATGGCTTTGTTTTTGTTTTGAGTAGTCATAGCTATTGGTTGGTTTGAATCCGCAGCATCTTTGCCCATGCAAAAATCTAATGAAAACTTGGACTTCAGGCATAGACCTACAAATATGGTAAGTCTGACGACTGAACACATTTATGGCAAAATTTGCATTCTCTGCACTCCAAATACTGACAGTAGTTTCTCATTTTGATGTCCATTGTCTCTTCTTTTCCAAACCTCTGTTTCTTCTTTCCCACATGCCCCAGAGCGATAGAGGGCTAAGTAGCAGGACCTTTGCAAGTCCACAGCCATATTCGAGATTGCTGGATTTTTCAAAAAAGATGAAGATCCATTTCTAATGGGGAAAGTGTTGACCCATAAAGGAGTCACCTGGAAGGATCATGCATTGGGAATTTCTGTACAGAAGGCTTGAGTTGCACACATGTGTATAGTTGTTCCTTTGAGTTACGACTGTGTATGTGCAGATGTAGGCACCAATATGGATAAATGCTCTTGGTTTCGTTTTGCATGACTATGATTAATCCATGCAGTTCAACTGTACCGTCTGGTTATCATCAGCCATATGTATCCCTTTGGTACTGTAGCTCATAGCTGATGTACCTTGACAACCTCCATGCGGATGCTGAGCTTGAATTAGTGAATATACATTGGCATACTTCTCTGCCTCCTACTTGACTGGCATTAAGGGTTCCCATCCCTTTTATCTGCCTGTGTGGGTTTTTTTTTTTAAATAATAATATGGATGAATGGAGATTGTACTTCCAATGATGACACCAGCTCTTCTGTCAGGGAGCGGGCAGCATGTGACAGGCTGCGGTTGCTGCACTCATTCATTGATGCCCTCTCTGTAAAATGTGAGCAGGTGCATTGTACACCAATAAGCAGAACGTATTAATAGAAAACTCTCTCATGCTTTGCAAGTAGCAAATCATGTTCCAACAGTGTAGACCTTGGAGACAAGCCAAAGTCAAAAGACAGATCGCTCGAAGGGCAGCAACCTCTACTGGTTTGAAATACAGAAGTCCTTTGAAACAATCTTAGAATCATAGAGTTGGAGAGGGCCATACAAGCCATCCACATAAGAACAGAAGAAGAGTTCTTCTGGATCAGACCAGTTGTCCATTTGGTCCAGATTCATCTCCAACACAGTGTCTAACTAGTTCCTCTAGAGGGCCAACAACAGGGCATGGAGGCCAAGATGCTACCTGGCTCTGGTATTCAGAGGTTTAGTGGTGGTTCCCCACAGTCACGATAGCCAGTATCCACTGATAGATCTATCTTCCATGACTATATCTAACCCCTTTTAAAGCTGATTATTCCCGAGGTCATCACTACATCCTCTGGCAGTGAATTCCTCATTTGAATCACTCTCTGTGGAAAGACTAACAGCCCCATGCCACAGAGTGCTAAAGCTGCAGTACTGTAGTCCTAAGCTCTGCTCATGACCTGAGTTCGAAGCTGGGTTTTCAGGTAGCTGGCTCAAGGTTGACTCAGTCTTCCATTCTTCCGGGGTCGGTAAAATGAGTACCCAGCTTGCTGGGGGGAAAGCGTAGATGACTGGGGAAGGCAATGGCGAACCACTCCATAAAAAGTCTGCCATGAAAATGTTGTGAAAGCAACGTCACCCCAGAGTTGGAAACAACTGGCGCTTGCACAGGGGACTTTCCTTTCCTTTCCTGTGGAAAGAAATATTTTCATTTGTCTGTCCTGAATCTACTGCCCACCAGCTCCATTTGATGGCCTTCTAGTCAACCCTCTGCACAATGTAGGATCAGCCTAAAGTATCCCTGGCAACTGTTCATCCAGCTACTGCTTGAAAAGTGCTGGGGTGGGGGGAACTCTCATTTTAGGCTACTATCTTGAAAGCTCATCAAAATAACCATGCTCCACAGGAAGTTGAATAGCCTTTTAGCTATTTTTCTAAGCATCTTGTCCTAGATCCTAGGCCACTTCAACTTTTTCTTACATTACAGAGGATATTTGAGGTTGGCTTTGCCTAAGCCTAATTTTGAGAGCCAAACTACCAATAATGAAGGAGACAAATGGGCTGGTTATTTTGACTCATTTGTTCTGTGGATGTTTTTTAGATAATGCTAGGGCAAAGGATGTATAATTGTTTCCCAACAGGGAAACTGTTTCCCTACTTATTAAAAAAAATAGCACATATACATGAACAAGTTATTTTCCACAGGCTAAAAGATCTGAGGAAACCCTGATTTGCTTCTGGGGTATTTGATTTTTAGTGGCCATACAGACTATTTTTACAGTAGTGAAATTCCCTGCATTGATGCTTTTAAAAAACTGCATTATGTGAAATTTTCAGCAGTATATTTTTCTCTTTTTTACTGCACATTTTCTGAATTTGCTAAGTCTGGAGATTCCAAAAACATGGGGTAAGAAGGAGACAACTTTGTGTTTGCACCTGGTGAAGAAGAGCCCATTGCGGAAAATTTAACATAACATGCAGTTTTAAAAATGTCAATGTAGGAAATTTCACTACTGTGGAAATCATCAGTCTCCACACTGATGCTCTAATCAAATACAGAACAGCTACATTAAGCAAAAAAAAACCCAAAAAAACCAACAACGGGGAGGTGTGCCCTCTGTCTTCTGGGCAGTTTGAACATCCTTGAGGTACTGAGCCCAAACCTGTCCCTAAAATTCACAAGCAGCAGATGGGGACTCATGACTGAAAGCTCCTTCTTTTAAAAAGATCCTTGCAAGTTAATGTCAGGGAGAAGGTTGTTAGGTTGGTGACTTCCCTCACAGTGCTGTCTATATGGACAGGTTTGAGGGTGGGATGTTTCAGGTGGGTAGTCTGCAATAGAAAAGCAAGGGTGTTAGTTTGCAATGGAAGAGCAAAGGTTTGAGTCCAGTATCACCTAAAAGACCCAAAGAGTTTCCAAGACATAAGCTTCTGAGGGTCAATGCTCCCTTCATCAGATAGGGATGGTCATGGTATAAAACAACATTCTAATTAGGCAGGCCACCCTCTGTCATCTGCAGTGGTTCAACCCAGACACAAGTTAAGCATCTCAGTGTGAAGAGTTAAGATTGAGACCTTTAGATCCTATATAAGTGAAAGGTGAGGTAAAAGGATATTGAGTAGGTTCTGTCATCCTGCACAGAGTTACACCCTTCTAAGTCATTAACATTAATGGACTATGAAGGGTAACAGGTTGGCAATATAGTATATATATCAGGTATATATATGACTGGAGTCCAACATTCTCATCTGGCAGCTCCTGTCCTTCTGCCTTTTGGAAACCTTGACAATGCACAGTTTTTCAAGAAAGCTTTGGAAGGCATTTGAAGGTTGGTGTTTGTCAACTTATGTAGCAGGCTCAGTGATAAATGGTTGATCCTCGATGCGTCTATTCTTCCTGTTTTATGTATTATGCTGTGATCTGCTCTTTCAGTAAGCTATCTTAAATCCTTATTGGGAGAAAGGCAGAATTTAAAAAAATCAATCCATCCTTATGTTTGGCCTGATAGGTGAGGTTGCCACCTTTCATGTTGAACTTGCATCTGTGCCTTTAACACCTGCATGCGTACAAAAGCCCAAAGAGCAGCTTTGAGTGTTACTGATGAAGTACCATCAACCAAATACATAGACCCTTCACCTCATCAGATCTTGGAAGCTAAGCAGAACCAACCCTGGGATGGGAGACCACCAAGGAAGCCAGAGATGCTGCAGAGAGGCAAGCAATGGAAAAACCAGCTCTGAACATCTCTTGCCTTGAAAACTCTATGGGGTTACCATAAGTCAGCTATAACTTGCTGGCACTTTACACAAACACAAGGCATGAACCAGAAAAAAGATGAATGCAAAAGTCACTTGCATGTTTGGTCTATTGATGCTGCACCCTCAGTTGGCAGCCATTACAGCTTGGATAATAGTCAGTGGACAGGAGCAAAAGGGTGGCTTCTCTTGAACATCCTTCTAGTACTAACACATCAAATATTGCTGCAAGGTGTGGAGATGAGGACACCATCACTTCTTTGTGTTCCTTGTAAATGGGGGAAAATATTTTCTATGCCTTGCATAGAGAAATGATGTACTCCCCCATCAGCCTCCATGCATGTCAGTTGTGTATTAAGGAGCACCTCTTCCCCATTTCTAAAACAACTAAAATTCTCTAGTATGCTGAGCAGTCAAGGTGAAGAGTTTCACCATGCACTGTGTTCCCCCTGTTAGAAGAGGATATACTCACATACCCTTCAATTTCCATCGTATTAGGGATGGGCCAATGGTAGATCATCTGCTTGGCATGCAGAAGGCTCCAGATTCAATCCCAGGCATCTCTAGATAAAAATATCAAATTGTAAGTGATGTAAAGGAAAAGACCTTTACCTGAGGCCCTGGAGAACCACTGCCAGTCAGAATAGACAGTACTGACTTCAATGGACCAGGGGTCTGATTCAGTATAAAGCAGCTTTTTGTGTTCATGTGGTGGTACCACTTGAGGTCCCTGATGAAATGCCATTCTCTCTCCCCCTTATATTCATCACTGTGATTGCAATAAAAGCACCATTGTGTTCCCATCATTGTAGAGAACTCATTTGTCACTGAACCTACATTCAAATGACACTTGCATTCCCTTCTTCATTGTGGGAAATTGGCTTTAGTAGCAATAGAAGGTGCTCCATGCATGGGACAAGCAAGTCCTTAATTGGAAGCATGGAGATGCATCTCCAGCAGCTTCTGGTTTTAGTAAGACAGACTTCCTGTGGCATGCTCCTAAAAGCAACAATATAGCAGCATGTATGTGGAGTTGTGGGTTCACATGATTTGATTCAGACTGGGTGGTAGCCTGAGGCTGCAAAGACATTATCAAGGTATGATCATCAAGAACTTAAAGTGCTAGGACAGAAGAACCTTCCAACTTACAGTTGTTTTGGGTGCTCCTTAAACTCAGATTTGATTCCCAGCCTGGCCTCTTGATTGCCTCTAAATCATAAACAGATTCTCTGCCTCTAGGGGACAATCATTCTTGGTCATTTAGCTAATGATCAATTCGTACATGCCCACTGGGACTGACACCTCCTGGACAGGAAAATGTATGGGATACATATGAACCCATTTGTGGGAAGGTTTCTAGGCAGATTGGTTCTCATTAGGCCTTGCACAGCTTCTCTGCTTTTTATCCTCCCAGTATAATGCCTCGAATAAATAATGACAGCATAGATGGAACGAAATGAAAGCACGGATTAGTATCTTTTTGAGATAAGATTTTGTAACTGATGTCTCCGTTCTGCAGCTCTATTGATGTTTTTTTAAGCATTTTGGCATCTCTTGTTATGCTGAATGTTCTTGCCCAGCAGGAGGGGGAAGATGTTGAATATCAGAAATGTACTCAGCCCAAAAATCGCTATTGGTGGTCCGACTCCCTGGGAGCAGCTCTGGGGAGTGAGATGGTAATAGGTCTTTGCAGTAATAAGTTTTGGAGTAGGACTAATAGGGGTGAATAAGAACGGTCAGGACTGAAATTCAAAGCAAAAAAAATCAGTTGTAAGGAATAAGGCATATAAACTCTCACTGTATCCAATACAATTCAAGCTGCCTATGGTTCTTCAGCACAGGGAAATGGGTATGCAAGACATGAATGGTTTTAACCATTTCCTCCTTTGTTAATCTTCCTCCACATATGCAAAAGCACATCAATGAGCTGCATCTGTTGCAGCAAGCAGAGACAATGAAAACTGTCTGGAAGAAGTACTCCAAATACTGTTGCACAATATAGAAATTTCATAAAGAGTACATAGGGTCTAAGGGCAATGACAACCATTAAGGCTAGATGAGCTGAGTACATGCTTAGGATGACCGTACAAAGCTGTCTTACTATGATCTCAGGCACTGGTCCATTGGTATCCTGGCAGGCAGCAAGTCTCCAGAGTCTTTTATCTAAAAAGGTTAGGGATTGAATTTGAGACTTTTTTCCCATGCAGATAGATGCTGTAATACTGAATCATGGTCTCTCCACAGTGTGTGTATTCTAAAGCAGAGGTACTTCTCCAGGAGGAAATTATATAGGGCAAACTGGAAGCAATCACATGCAGGAGGTTTGGACGAGATGTCTATGGCTGCCTTCTCCCTCACTGCTTGCAGCTCAAGGTACTTTCTACCATATACCACAGATAGCTCTCTCGGACACCAATTCTATCCATCCTGTTCAGGCATGGAAATTGTCATGGATGGATATTCCCAATTGAAGCTCGGCTGCCAAGTTTATGATATAAGGAATGTGTATTTTTATCTCTGTGTCCTTCTCCCCCAACCCTAGCTTTGCCTCTAAGTTATTTGTCTCTATCCTACCACGGGAGCAATCAGTCTTAAGTAACATTTTGCACCATATCTATCATGTTATTATTTCACATTCTTCTTCACTTAGAAGGATATGAGCTCATGATGTGCATTAAAACAGACTTCACTATGAGGGTCAGTCAGTTACCCCGTGAAAGCAACACTCCCTGGCTTCAATCCAGTGAGGATCATTATATTCAGAGGTCTTACTTTGTAATGGATGGTCAAAAGTTGTTCTTTTGAGAATCTGATCAAGCCCAGAGCTCAGTGTCTACCAACGAATCCATCAACTCTGTTTTATTCATACATATGCTACCCAATGACTCCAGAAGGCAACAACAAAATAACAGTAACAACTACAACATTCTGGTAAAATATTAAAACCCAAACATATAAAGATATGGTAAAATTTATTAACACCGTAACAAGAGACTCAAGAATATAAGAACATAAAAGAGCTATGCTGGATCAGGCCAGTGGTCCTTTTAGTCTAGCATTCTGTTTCCCATAATGGATAATCAGTTGACCTCCAGGTCCAACAGACAGGACATAAAGTCCAGTGTCCTTCCCAGTGTTACCTCCTAACACTGGGTTTTATAAATTCACTGCCTCTGAAGGTGGAGATTCTCTTTACTCACCATGAATATTGATTATGTATCCCCCATGAATTTGCTTAACTCCCTTTTAAAGTCATCTATGCTTATGGCACAAAGAGCACTGATAAATCCCAAAGACCTCTTCAAAAAGGAAAACCTTCAGTTGTTTCCTAGAGCCCAAAAGATAACTTGCCCCATGGACTTTGCAAACATGGGTGACATTTGGAAAAGCTCTGTTTCGAGTGGATACCTCATCATATTTAAACTGGTGAAGGTGGCTGATAGAGTTAATAGCCAGTCAGATGCTTTTGTAAGACCACAGAACATTATGTCAACTATGTCACCACCTTACTTCTTATTTCAGAGGCATAGCTGTATTTGTCTATTGTAGAAAAAAAAAACAGGCATCTTGTAGCACCCTAAAGGCTAATAAGTTTTTACTCCAGATAGCCTAGAGTCCATGAGGAGTGGGTTCTCGTGCACAAAAACTTATATGGGGACAAATATTGCTAGTCTTCAAATGGGCTGCAAGACTGCAGCTTAATCCTTAGATGTCCCCAGTTTTTGATACTTAGAAACATGCTGTGTCTGAAAATGGAGGCTCCCTTTAGCTGTGGTGGCTAACAGCCACTGGGAAATCTATCCTTTTGAATTTCTCTAATCCCTTTGTAAAGCTATCTATCAGAACAATGCCATGTCTTTGAAAGGAAGAACAGGCCTCCATCTGCAGATTGAAATATACAGGGAGTCTCCTATGGGAAAATATGTTCTCTAAGATAGCTTGGATTGATGCCATATGGAGGGTTTTTTCTCAGTCCTTGAATTTATCCCACCCCCAACTAACTGGAAACAACTGGATATTTTAGTAGCTGTATAATATTTACACACAAATAGCAGTGGTTATAAAAGAGTAGGACACAATTTTTAACAAGAAGGGAAGAGTTTTGTTTACCACAGTAGCTTTGAAGAATAGCACACCCCTTTTAGAAAGAAGAAGAAGAGGAGGAGGAGGAGGAGGAAAAGGAGGAGGAGATTGGATCTATACCCTGCCCTTCACTACCTGAAGGAATTTCACAATGGTTTACAATCTCCTTTCCCTTCCCCGCCCCACAATAGACACCCTGTGAGGTAGGTGAGGCTGAGAGAGCTTTAAGAGAACTGCTCTTGAGAGAACAGCTCTGATAGAGTTATGACTGACCCAAGGTCACTCCAGCAGTTGCTTGTGGAGCAATGGGGAATCAAACCTGGTTCTCCCAGATAAGAGTCCACACACTTAACCACTACACCAAACTGGCTCCAAGAAGATAGCTCCTCAGATTGAAACATATGTGAAAGTAGCATGAAGAACCATGATTTGCATGAACAGCAATGCAAGTCTTCAGATTCCATTACAGAATTATACTGAGTGCAATGGGAAATTCTTGTAAGGTTTGGCTTAGGATGGTGGGGAGCTCAGGTTCAAATCCTCACTTTGCCATCCACCCCCCTGGCTGATCTTCAGCCACTATTTCCCTCTCAGTCCCACCTGCCCCAAAGGGTTGTTATGAGAATAAAATATCAATGGGGAGAATGATTTATGCCACCTTGAGCTCCTTGAAGAAAAGCCAAGATAAACATGTATTAAATAAATAAAACAGTCATTCAAAATAAGAGACTGGAGGAAGAGTTCTTTTTGAGGGGGATACTGTTTTATTGCAAAAGCTTAATTGTATCAGGGATAATTGCATTTTCAAAAGCCTGAAGCTAGAATATACTGTAACAAACCAGATTCTGAAAGGTAGCAATGGCCTCGTGCTACTTCAGAGCATAATGCTATGGACTATTTGCCATTACTAGTTGCCATTATTAGATATTCTTTTTGATTTGCAAAGTCGTAGCCATTTTTTTTTCCATAGGAAAGGTGTCTGTGTGCATTCTGAGACTGACATCATGTGAATCATTCCCATGCATATTATAAGATCATGTGTATTTTAAAGAGCCTGCCAGATTTCAGTACCATGGACAGCAAATTGCCCTTACAAGATATTCTTCAGGAAATGCTTACCCTGAAACCTCACAGGCTGGATTCAATAAGGTTATGATAGGATGATTGGGTTATCATCTCAAAAAGATGGCCTGAATCCACTCTCAAACAATAATTTCTATGTGGCAAAAGACAAGTTTATTGGAACACAATGGCAATTAAATCAGCAGGAAAGCAACCGTCTAGCAGCCTGAGCATACAATTTGAAAACCTCACAGTAGTATAATGAAGCAGTCAGTAAGTTCAGGTAGGTTTGTATCTTATGACAAGATTACTCTGGATTTAAAGAATTTGAGAACCGTGGTCTAAAGTCTGAATCAAAGAAAAAGAGTGACCATTTCTGAAATTGTGGACCATTGGCAAGAGATGAATTCATATCGTGCCACACCTTCCTGAGCTCCCTAGATAACTGGCAATATGAAAATGTGATAGATGCATGACCAAAGATACAACAGATGTTTCCATTTTTATGTTTAAAAATGATTTGATGTTTTACTATTTGCTGTTACTTTACTTTGTCTCAGCCAGACTCATGACTGGAAGCAGAACCAGACTGGGAAAGCAATGTTTCAGCCATAGAAGCTTAATGAAATGAGCCATCAGAGGGGACAGGCTTTACTTTTTCTAACCACAACCTCTTTTTTGTTCAAAAATAGTTTCTATCCCTTTTGGACGTGAACTGACAGGCTTATACATGAGGATCCTCTTGTTGCATATACTGGGGCCCACTGCCTGCTTTCTTGGGTCATCAAATTTTACTTTTTTCCTGTAAGAATTTTATTTTCCTATGAGATGGGACCTGTGCTACCTGCTTGAAATTTGATGGGAATGATCACTTGGGGGAGGAGTGCAATCCCTGGGAATTTCATGCCATTTGGATGGGGGAGGGGGGAATCATCACAGCCAGAAACATGTTCCTCTATGCAGACCAGAGAGATAAAGCAAAGAAGCATGTGTGATAATGAAAAAAAAATAGTTAAAAGTCGGGCTACTTTTGTAGCAGGAACTCCTTTGCATATTAGTCCATACACCCCTGATATAGCCAAGCCTCCTGGAGCTTACAGGGCTCTTAGTACACGGTTTGTTGTAAGCTCCCGGAGGAATGGCTAAATCAGGGGTTTGTGGCCTAATATGCAAAGGAGTTCCTGCTGCAAAAAAGCCCTGGGTAAAAGAATAAAAAATGTTACACAAAAGGCCAACTGTGTATGGAAACATGAAAAATTGTTTACTTTTCTAAGAGCACCTGGGCTTTTAAATGATTTTTTAAAATTGAAATTGTTATGTTGGTTTTTAACTTGTATGCTGTTTTGTAATATATGTTGTACTTCACCAGAACCTGATGTAAGACAGGATAGGGCAATTAATCCAGGGGGAGGAGAGAGGAAGAGCAGGAGGAGGAGAAGACACACAGTGACTGACCAGCTGCCTCCAGGAAGTCAAAAATGTACCTTGCAAATGGCAAAACTTCTGGCAATCTTAATGGATTGCAAAGACTTGACAATTGTCTGAAATAGCAATACTGACCTAATACATGCATTTAAGAAATGGCAGACAAGGAACCCAGAGAGTTCAGGCATTGCAGTCACCCTTTATTAGCTTAATGCCCTCTACATGGGGCTGCCCCTGTCCCGAACTTGGAAATTACAGCTGGTGCAGAATGCCGTGGCCCGGCTGTTATTGGGTCTCCCAAAGTGGGGACACATTCGGCCTGGTCTTCGGACCCTGCAGTGGCTTCCAGTGATATACCAAGTCAGGTACAAGGTGCTGGTTATTACCTTTAAAGCCCTATATGGCCTGGGACCTGCCTACCTGAAGGACCGTCTCTCCCCACATGTTCCCCAGAGAGCTCTGAGGTCAAGAACACAAAACCTCCTCACTATCCCTGGGCCAAAAGAAGCCCGCTTGAAATCCACCAGAGAAAAGGCCTTCTCCGTTATGGCCCCTACATGGTGGAACCAGCTGCCGGAGGAGGTGAGGGCCCTGCGGGACCTTGTTCAGTTCCGCAGGGCCTGTAAGACGACCCTCTTCCGGTTAGCCTACACCTAGCTAAGATGAGAACTCAATGTAGCTTACCAGACGTCTGTTTTATATGTAACTGTAATGTTTATTGGTTTTAAGGTTTTAACTGTTTTAAATATTTAATTGCCTATATATTTAAAAGTGTTTAATTTTATGTTGACCAATTTTTGGAAGCCGCCCTGAGCCACTTGTGGGAAGGGCGGGATATAAATCCTAAATAAATAAAATAAATAAATAAAAAAATTAATGAATACCAGGTACAAGCTGAGTATTAATATAATATGAAAATATATGTACCGGTGTGTTTTAAAACTAGGTAAGTGGAACTAGGTAAGCAGTCCAGAATAAGTCTGCACAGAGACATCAGCCTTCAGAATACAATGGGGGGGGGGTGCGTGTGCATGTTAAGTGCCATCAAGTAACTTCCAACTTACAGCAACCCTATGAATTAATGACCTCCAAAGTGTCCTATAATCAATGGGCTTACTCAGGCCTTGCACACTGAGGACCATGGCTTCCATGACACAGATTGACTATACTCTAAGTTCCACAATGAACACCAAGCAATGGAACATCAAACTGCTGGTGGTCGCAGCAGCCTTTGATTCCGGATTTGTCCCTGTATAATGCCCCTGTATAAATCGATGGTGTGGTCTCATTTGGAATACTGTGTGCAATTCTGGTCAGTGCACCTCAAAAAGGATATTATAACATTGGGAAAAGTGCAGAAAAGGGCAACTAGAATGATTAAAGGTTTGGAACACTTTCCCTATGAAGAAAGGTTAAAACGCTTGGGGCTCTTTAGCTTGGAGAAACATCGACTGCGGGGTGACATGATAGAGGTTTACAAGATTATGCACAGGATGGAGAAAGTAGAGAAAGAAATACTTTTCATCCTTTCTCACAATACAAGAACTCGTGGGCATTCAATGAAATTACTGAGTAGTCGGGTTAGAATGGATAAAAGGAAGTACTTCTTTACCCAAAGGGTGATTAACGTGTGGAATTCACTGCCACAGGAGGTGGTGGCAGCTACAAGCATAGCCATCTTCAAGAGGGGATTGGATAAAAATATGGAGCAGAGGTCCATCAGTGGCTATTAGCCACAGCATATTATTGGAACTGTCTGGGGCAGTGATGCTCTGTATTCTTGGTGCTTGTGGCAGGGGGTGGGGCAAAGTGGAAGGGCTTCTAGCCCCACTTGTGAACCTCCAGATGGTACTTGGGGGGGGGGGTTTGGCCACTGTGTGACACAGAGTGTTGGACTGGATGGGCCATTGGCCTGATCCAATATGGCTTCTGTTATGTTCTTAAAAAGAAACCATTTATAGAAGAGGATAGTTTCAGCGGGTAGTTGTGGAGGCCTGCTGTAGAAGTGTTAGATTCGAGACCAACAGCACCGAAGAGAAGAAGAGCCTCAAGGGGTAAGCTTTTGAGAGTCAAAGCTCCTTTCATCTAATGCTCGAAAGCTCATACCCTGAAAACGTATGAACTCGAAGGCTCATACCCTGCTGGTCTCTAAGGTGCTACTGGGCTTGAATCTAACCGTAGAAAAACATGCTGAGTGTGGGAGGCCAAAAATGAGCAGACCCTTCACTGTTTTCTGTGATAAAAGAGTAGAGAATGTTTTTATTGCTGTATAATGTATTGCAACTTTTGATGTGAGCATCTCGTCATCTTCTCGCTGCGCTTGCACAGAAGCCCAGGCCTCTTCTTCTTTGCCAACAGGCAGCACATGGATGTGCTGTTTGTTGCCTGGTGCATTATAATGGGTTGGAATCCATGCTTGTTCTTCACCAGCAGAAAAGCCAGGTCCCTCCCTATGTCTTACAGTCAAGGGCAATCCCCCGTGTGAATTAGCAAATCCATACCACAGCCATGGTTTCTGGTTCTGGCTTTGAAGAAACAATTTTGTATTAACCCCCACCCCCTCAAATATTTCACAGGTGATCTTAGAAAAGTAAACAATTTTTCTTGCTTCCATATACAGTTGGCCATTTGTGTAACCTTTTTTATTCTTTTACCCGGGGTTTTTTTTTTATCAGGAACTCCTTTGCATATTAGGCCACAAACCCCTGATGTAGGCAATCCTCCTGGTGCTTACAGCGCTCTTAGTACAGGGTTTGCACCAAAAACCAGCAAGAGTTCAGCAGTATTTTGGGTTGCCATCATGAACTGCAAATATGCCTTTGGCAATTCAAAATGGCCTGCTGGATTTGAGGAGAGGTTAGATGGAGACAAAGGCAGGAACATCAATCCAGTATTAGCGGCAGCATCAGTCAGGCAAGGAAAAAAGACCATGAGATGGAGGGTCAGAAGGAGCAGGGCTTTTTTTCTTTCACATATTAGGCCACACCCCCAATGTAGCCAATCCTCCTGGAGCTTACAACAGGCCCTATACTAAGAGCTCTGTAAGCTTTTGAAGGATTGGCTACATCAGGGGTATATGGCCTAATATGCAAAGGAGTTCCTGCTACAAAAAAGCACTGAGAAGGAGAGCCAATTGTGACAGTGAGTAGGGGAAGGGAAGTAAGCAATGTGAGCTGTTCTCCCCTCACATTGCATGGGTCTTTTATCCAGGATGGTTAAATTAAGCTCCAGTGTACAGAGTCGCCCTGAAAGCCAGTTTCTGGAGACACCAACAGAGAGAGACTGAAGTCTTTATGCCCCACTTGTGACCTCTCCTGCCATCTATTAACCACTGTGGGAAGCAGAATGTCGGAACAGATGATCCATTGGTCTGATTCAGCATGAGTCTTCTTATATTTTTCTTCAGAATGAGATAGGGCCCAGCTCCCAGCTAAGGAGAGGGAGGGATAGATCCCAAGAGAGTTTCACAATAATTTTCTTCATGCATGTAGAAGCTCTGTGTGGAGGAAATGAGGAATCGTGATAGTTTTAAAAACACAGGGGAAAGCTTAGCATTAATATGTAGTGGTTAAAAGGCACCTACTTGCAGCTAGAGTGTTACACTAGAAAGAAAGCCCAGCTTCACGGCACCACTCAGCAACACAGCTTACTGGAAGATGTGTGTCAGTCGTTCTTCTTCAGCCTAGCTTACCTCATAGGGTTCTTTGTGAGGATAGATGACTCCTTTGGGGAAATTTAGGATTTAAAAATGTGATAGATAGAGAGTAGGGTAAACAAGTCTGGACTAATGTGGTATGTAATAGCCTTCCTTTGTTTTCATTTGATTTGTTTTGTATACTTGTTATTAAATTTAATTGAAAGAGTCTTCACCCGCTTATTAATACAGTTAAGTGAGAACTAATGAACATGCTGCGGCATCTTATTCTAATTCATTTTGGTATCGTTTCTGGGCCATCCATAAGACTCAGCAATTGTTACAGATTTCAAAGAGAAGGAAAATATTCGGAGCTTCATGCAGCCAATGGAACATATGCAGGGTATAGTTCTGTGGCCTCCAACCCATCACATTTCCTCAGATTTCTCGTGTATTGTGAGGGGGTTGCAAAGATATGCCCCAGTTTTTCATGCCAAGCTGTCTGAAGATTCAATGCTTTCTTTCTTTTAAATATTTTAAACTTTCTTTTTTTTTTTTTGCTTCCCTCAAACTGGTTCAGAAATAGATTAAAAACTATTCCCTGGGCTGAATCTCACCTCTGCCATCCACTCACCAGGCAACCTTAGGTGAGCCTGCCTCTCTCTCTCTCTCTGTCAAATCACCTGTGGCACAGCTGCTTTGCTATCTACAGAGTTGGGGTAAAGATTGCTGAGCTAATGCATTGTGAAGCCATATGATACCTTAAAGGGGGTTGTTGTTGCTGCTGATGCTGCTATTGTTAGCCAGCAATGTCCTCCTACTTCTGATGGGTGGAATGCTGGTGACAGAGGAAGGGGGGCTTCGGTGTTCTTTTTGTGGATGCCTGGGAGTAATAGCTGCCCTACTAAATGCTGGGGTGGGGAGATGCTTTATTTTTTTTTTCTCCAGAGGAAGCTATTTTCTCACAAGGGAGAAAAAAATAGCATGCCTTATTGTGGATGAAACATGCCTTCTGAACATGAACGCTTAAGGCCAAATTGTACACAGTTTTGGATGAGTTGGGTCTCAGTTCCTCAGATTCATCTTGCTTTTCCCACAGTCACATAGCAAGTACAGGAAAAGGCATTTCTTAAGTCCCCAGAAGCCTAATTAGCTTGTGAGAATGGTGCAGGTGACAGGACAGGTTGTGCCTCCCCCTCATGCCATTTTCCCAAACCAAAACAGCTCAACTTGTCCACTTTTGTTGCTGCCTGTAAGCAGAATTTACCATGTGCAGCTTCAAAAATGGGCAGATTCTACCTCCGAAGACCATTTTGGCTTTGGAAGGCAGCAGCCCCACCTCCTCCTGCAGCATTTTATCAAGTGCTATCATGCTCCTTTTGTCCCTTTGTCCCCCAGTTGCTGAGTAATTGAAGGAAAAGTGAGAGGGGTCCACGAACCCAACTCATCAAAAACAGTAATGCATAATTTGGCCTTAAGCATCAAATTTAGTCCTGTCTGTACAGTTAGATCCAAGTCCCAAAGTGCATTAGAGACCAAAATATCTGTCTGTCTGTCTATCTATCTATCTATCTATCTATCTATCTATCTATCTATCTATCTATCTATCTATCTATCTATCATCTATCTGTCTGTCTGTCTGTCTATCCTTTTGAGAGTCAAAGCTACTAGGAAGCTTTGGCTCTTGAAAGCATATTCCCAAAAGATTTTGTTGGCCTCTACGGTGCTATGGAACTTAAGTCTAGCTGTTTTACTGCAGACCAACATGGCTACCCTCAGAAACTTAGTCCTATCTGCATGACTCCATCTTGGTTTTTCTTCCTTGGTAGTGATCATGAGGATGGTGGTGCTTACAGTTTTATGCGCATCAAGTTCCTGTAAAACACCTTGAAATCATGTATACAAAGAACTTTGGAAGCTGTATGGAACCATATAAATGCTATGCACTATTGTGCCCAGTGGTATTGTCCCAGAATATAATGAACCACCAAAAAGACAAGCAAGTGGGTTTTAGATCAGATCAAGCTTGAATTCTTCCTAGAAGCTAAAATATCTAAACTGAGGCTATCATGCTTTGGTCACATCATGAGAAGACAAGAGTTAATGGAAAAGACAATAATTGTAGGAAAAGAGGAAGACCCAACATGAAATTGATTGACTCAATCAAGGAAGCCATGGCCCTCAGTTTGCAAGATCTGAGCAAAACTCTCAACTTTAGGATTAATTGATTAATTCATAGGGTCCTTGTAAGGCAGAAGTGACTTGACAGCACATAACACACAGGGCACGTTAGTGTTGTGCTGAGTGCCTTGCTAAACCTAAGTAGGTCTGCATTTGGTGGCACTTTTTGAATAGGAGACCTCCTGGGCAACCTGCCTTGAGTTCCAAACTAGAAGAAAGGTGGTGTATACATGTATTGTAAGATTTTTTTTTCTCTCTTCCAGAGCTTTTTTGTTCCTCAAAAAAAAACCTGCTGTCAAGCAGAGGTGTAGAAGGCAATGGGACTGTTTCCAGAGCATGTTCTTTGGTGGCCTGAGATCTTGGGAAGTGCATGCATTTATATACCATTTTCTCTGTCAGAAAGCAATAATATATAATCATTGATTTAAAGCACCAGTCAGAGCTACTTGGGATAAAAGCTTTTTTCAATAAAAAAAATTAGAGTGCAATCTTTTGCAAAAATAATCTCTCTCTCTGTCTCTCTCTTTTTTTTAAAAAAAAAAAATCTTACTAGCATTACCTCAATTCCATTTTTATTACTAACACTTTAAAAGAAACTCTCTTCTTTCAGAACATCTCATTTTATTGAACACATGAGTGTAGAAGAGGAGGAGAGATCTTTGGCACTAGATTTTCTTTCCATGGCCAAATGTCACCAGCCATTCAACATGCTGTCTTTTGCTTTTCAATAAGGCAGACTCTCATAATAGCAGTTTTGGTGTTCATTAACATAGAGTGTCAAGCTCAGTCCATGCTATCAATGTCATTTCACACTTCCACGCAGCCTTATGGGACCCATAGTCCCCTGCTACTGCATTCTTTAATTACTTGACCCAAACATTCACAGCACTGGGAGAGAAACAATTTTGCCTACTTAAAAACAAAAGGAAATGAAATTTCATCACGTGGCTAAATTTGTAGCTGGGCTGCATATCCACATGCCAAGTTCCCACTGGGATTCCCATCAGGCCTTTCCCATCATCACTCAGGTGAGTGGTAGGAAAAAATGGGGGAATGGGTGGGTGGGGCAATCATCCTTTGGCCAGTTTGATGTAGTGGTTAGAAGCACAAACTCTAATCTGGGAGAACCAAGTTTGATTCCCCACTCTTCCACATGCACCTGCTGAGTGACTTTGGGTCAGTCGCAAGTCCTCATAGAGCTGTTCCTCTCAAGAGCAGTTTCTGTCAGAACTCTCTCAGCTCCACCTACCTCACAGGGTGTCTGTTGTGGGGAAGGGAAAGGAGAGTGTAAGCCACTCTCCTTTGGGTAGTGAAGGGTGGGGAATAAATCCCGTCTTCTTCTCCTCTTCTTTTGCAGCATCACTTTAACATTTGGTCAATACTCTATGGTTAAACCATACATCATGCTAAAGCATCACTAGCAATGCACTGATGTCACTTCTGATTGTGCTGGAAGTGATCTCAGCATGCTGTTGGTGATGTCATTATGTTGCTAGCAAGGTCTTCCCCACCTACCCACACCTGGTGAGTCTCCTGCTGGTTGCCAACTTCATGCTGGCAACCCTAGCAGCACAGGAACTATAATTTCCAGTGCTTCCCAGTCCATTCACTAAACTGGGAGCCCCAGAAGCTACCACCATTATGTGTTCCAGGCATTAAGAATGAACGCAACATAACTTCTGCTTTCTTCAACCAATGCTTCCTACCCATTTCACAAACATGGATTTGGGCAAGAGTCTGTTGGCTGCAAGGACTGGTCAGCAGCAAGCCCAATACAAGCTAGGACCTTGTTTCTAAACTCCCCCAGCTAAATAATATCTATATAGAGAGACCAATGTAGGGGTCTTCGGGCTCTCTCTCTATATATATACAATTGAATAGAGAGAGAGCAAAGAACCTTACCTGAGGCTTAGGAAAGGTGACAATTACATAATTACAAATGTTTCTGTGCTAACACAAGGGGACAACAAGGCAAAGGCCTTGGCTCAGTGGTAGTTAATCTGTCTGGCATGCAAAAGGTCCCAAATTTAATCCTCAGGACCTCCAGTGAAAAAGATCAGGTCATAGATGATGTGAAAGACCTTCACCTAAGACCCTGGGGAGCTGCCGCCAGTCAGAGCAGACAACATTGACCTTGATGGGCAGCTTCATTTATTCAGACATGTTCAACTGATCCTCTTACTCCAGCTTTGAATATAGAGTAAGTGGTTGCCCCCTGTGTTTTTTTTTTTTCATTTTCCTTTCATTTCACATTTTATTTGTATCCCGCCCTCCCCGCCGAAGTGGCTCAGGGCGGCTAACAGCAAGAACTTAATACATACAATGTACAACATATAACATTTTAACTACAATTGGTTAAAATCTATTAAAATTCTAAAAACAAAGACATTAGTATATTGGTGCTATAATCGCTGGCAAGTTTACTTAGCAGTTTAGCAATTTCAGTCGGTGAATGCCATTCGGAACAAGATGGTCTTGCAGGCCCTGTGTGAGACAGAATGCTGCACTAGATGAATCTCTGGTCTGATCCAAAAGGGCTCTTCTTGGAGAGCCAGTTTGGTGTAGTGGTTAAGTGTGCGGACTCTTATCTGGGAGAACCAGGTTTGATTCCCCACTCCTCCACTTGCACCTGCTAGCATGGCCTTGGGTCAGCCATAGCTCTGGCAGAGGTTGTCCTTGAAAGGGCAGCTGCTGTGAGAGTCCTCTCAGCCCCACCCACCTCACAGGGTGTCTGCTGTGGGGGAGGAAGGTAAAGGAGATTGTGAGCCACTCTGAGACTCTTTGGAGTGGAGGGCGGGATAGAAATCCAATATCTTCTTCTTCTTCTTCTTCTTCTTCTTCTTCTTCTTCTTCTTCTTCTTCTTCTTCTTCTTCTTCTTCTTCTTCTGTTTTTCACTGTATAATTGTTTGATTTCAAACTGACACTAGCAAAGCAAAAAAAAAAAAAAGGTTCTACATGCAACCCCCACTGTGTCTCCATTAAAGTTTGGCCTGCTGTCTGTGCAAGCAACTCCATGTGCTTAGTGAGCACAACAGAAGTCCAGAGGCTGGTCAGGTGTTGTGCTTGCCTGCTAACTAAGCAGTTGTAACTGCTTTGAGCAGGCAGCAGCCCACTTAGAACAACGTGCTGCATAAGTGCAGAACCCCATGAGAAATTTGTTTCTGCTTTGCCAGCATTACATTTCAATGCCAGGTTAGATGATTGCTGAGGTTTAGGAAAGATGGCCGAGGTGAACTGAGGTAGTGTAATCCCTACCAAAGGATCCTGGAACCAGGACTTTGGCAAAACTTTACCTTTAGGATTAGGGATTTATAGTCCTTCCCAGTTCTTAGTCTGATAAAACTGCTTTAAACATCTCTGGAAATCCTTTGATGTTTTGCCAGGCAGCACCCTTTGAGATTGTCTCGAAATTTTGCTCCAGGTGGAATTCAATGGCAGCTGAAGAATGTGCAAAATTCCCCTTAAGAATTCCACTTGTCTGCTCAAAATTCTTTTTTATCCTCCTTGAAAATTCTTCAGGAAGCTATAATTTCACCTAGAGATGTGGCTTTAGGTAAAAATGTAGGAGGGTTGTTCTACTTGGGAATGTCCATAGAAAGTAGCTGTTTAATACAGAGATGTAATTTTGCTAATGGCTTATCCTATTTAAATGCCAATTAAGCTTTTGTGTTTCCCTCCAAATGGCTAGTATTATTTATTGCTTTCATGAATATAGCCAAGTCAGCATGGCTTTTGTACAATGGAGTGGGTTGCCATTGATGTGGAAGTCTAGGGCTGCCTTTGCTATCATTACCATTTGTGTAACAGAGCATGTTTCAGTGTAATTTATTTACTTAATCATATGTTTGACTTTGCATTTGCAAATCTAGTTTTATTAGTTAGCCGAAACGATGATCATGGGTGCCTTACAGTCTGTAGAAAGTCTGGCTGCAGAAAATGCTGGCTGATTTTTTTCCTAGTTTAACTTGATTTTTCAAGCACAGCCACACAAGGCTGATCTGTCCACAGTCACACATGCCTTAATCATATCCAGATTAGACTACCAGGACGGTCTATGGCTCTGTGGAAGACCATCTGCTTTGATTGCATAAGGTCTCGGTTTCTGTCCCCAGCATCTCCAACTAAGTCAGTAGGTGATATGAAAGATCTCAGACTGAAACCCTGGAGAGCTGTTACCTGTCTGAGTACTGACCTAGATGGACCAATGGCCTGATTCATTGTAAGGGAGATTCATACTGCAATGTACTACATATGGAACTGTCCTTGAAAACATTTTGGAAACTTCATCTCATGTAAAATACAGCAACCAAGGTACTTTTTGGGGCCCTGTCAAATGGAATGCATAACCTTGTTATTTGACAATTCCACTGGTTTCCGGGTTGCTTTTGGGCTATGCCCAACAAATTTTCATTTGTGGGGGGGGGCACTGATGTCACAACAGAGAATTTAAACACCACTCAAGTGATAAATAGTGAGCAGCTAGCCCGGCAGCAGCCAGTAGACAAGGAAGAGGACCCAGCTTCTGGTATCATCTGACCCACCATCATGTGACCTGGGCTGGTTCAGCTTGCACAGGTGCAGTGAGGCCACGGAGAGCCAGTTTGGTGTAGTGGTTAAGTGTGCGGACTCTTATCTGGGAGAACCGGGTTTGATTCCCCACTCCTCCACTTGCACCTGCTGGAATGGCCTTGGGTCAGCCAGAGCTCTGGCAGAGGTTGTCCTTGAAAGGGCAGCTGCTGTGAGAGCCCTCTCCAGCCCCACCCACCTCACAGGGTGTCTGTTGTGGGGGAGGAAGGTAAAGGAGATTGTGAGCCGCTCTGAGACTCTTCGAAGTGGAGGGATATAAATCCAATATCTTCTTCTTCTTCTTCTTCTTCTTCTTCTTCTTCTTCTTCTTCTTCTCTGCTGGCTGTGGGTGGGCTCATTGCTCACTACTTGTTGCTTGAGCAGCATTTTGAGTCACAAGGGTGACTACAGCTGGGGCATGGCTGAGGGGGCATTGCCTCAAAATGCCCTACTGCGACTACATACCTGGTTTTTCACCTTTGAAACCCTACATTATTTAAGCTCAAAGGAAGTGGGTGCATAAGACCCTGGAGAGCAGCTGCCAGCCTGAGTCGACAATATTTACTCAGATGGACCAATGTTCTGATACAGTATCAGGCAGCTTCATATGCATTTATGTGTGTGATCTAGACCAAATTTTATGCTCACACAAGGCACTTTGGGCAGTGGAATACAATGTTCCTGACTTTACCCTCCTCACAGCACACTGATGTCCCTGAAATGCTGCTCTGAGGGGACATGGGACTCTTCAGAGGAGCAGCATGAAGGACAAATTTCTGTAGCAGAAATTGATGGAAGTTATCCCACCCCTTTCATTAGTGGAAAATTTAGACTGAATCCATACCAGAATGTAAACTTATGGACCACTAGATTTTTCATCCTATATCTTCCTTGATGAGCCTGGTAATTCCAGACCTCGTTTGTGCACTTCTGTCAAAACTTAGCTAATACTGGACAAAAGGTTTTGTGAGCAATTGTGCTCATTATCTGTGGTTACTAAGTCTTCTGATGAAAGATGTGTTGTGCAAATGCACTAAGATTTACATCATCAAAACCAAATCTATGTTCCTACTTCCTAGTCCGCCAGTCTTTCTGAGAGGCAAAGGAGATCTATTGACTATCAATTAGTTTATCAATCAGTATTGATTCAACCTCCAATATCAACGTTTGGCTCAGGTGTATATTTCCAGCATGGAGCCTGATCTGATGCTGCGGAAACTACAAGAATAATTCTCACTGGTGTATCATGAAAATATGACCAGATGAAGTTTTTAAAAATCAAAGTAAACTCATATACTAATGCACAGCATGTGATTGGTTATTTCAGTTATATCAGACACTCAAGTGATGTCATTCTATAGCTTGCCAGAAAATCCGGGGGGGGGGGGGGCGGAATGAATCAGAAAAACAATACAACTCAATTAACTATGCCTAGCTGAAGTCTATGCATGCTGAAGTCTAGTCTAGATGATATAGTAATCATAGGTAGATTTTTCCCCCATGTTACATGCATTTCATATATTGAGTTGGCGGTGTGCCTCAAGATTTCTGTGATGACTTCATATGATCTTCTTAGCCCATGGCAATCAAAATTTTTGCTTCCAGGAACGAAGCTTTTGAAAGCTGTCGGCCATATTTTGTCCTTCCAAACCACCTGGAAAAAATGGAGGTTTTTTAGCTGTCTGTGTATCCATAGTTTTCCTTCAAAATTGTCACTTCTACAATTTCCTTTATCATGACTCATGGGAGGAGATGAAACCTCCAGTGTTCCAAGAGAGGAAAGGGAAGGGAGAAACACATTGTTATGGATTTTTAAAAAATCCTTTACACTCTGCAGTGCATGTCAACACTAATTACAAGAACTCTTGACAGACATCACGTCACCAGTGAGCAACGTGGCAAGACTTTGTCCTACCAAAACCAATGAAATGTAACTTTCAAATTATCATATGCAGGATTATTCTCCATAAGCACTCTGTAAGCAAGTTTAAAGAGAACTCAAAGACTTCAAAATGAGAATTTAATTGACTTTCCGAAGAACAATACAAAGAGTTCCATATACCCAATGGGATTTTAGACTTCTTCTCTGAAAATAATTATACTCTGCACTCTTAGCCTATTTGCTCCCAACATGGCAACCTACATTCTTTCAAAGAGCTCTTTCCCTTGTCTCTTGAGTCCTGACCAATCTGGTTTTGAAACTGAGAGGAGTATCAACTATCATCTTTGTGTCTTCTGTTTAACAGAAGAAAAATAAGATTTAACATGCCAGTTTGGTGTAGTGGTTAAGTGTGCAGACTCTTATCTGGGAGAACCGGGTTTGATTCCCCACTCCTCCACTTGCACCTCCTGGAATGACCTTGGGTCAGTCATAGCTTTCATAGGAGTTGTTCTTGAAAGGGCAGCTGCTGTAAGAGCACTCTCAGTCCCACCTACCTCACAGGGTTGTTCAGGGGTGGGGGGAGAAAGATAAAGGAGATTGTCAGCCACTCTGATACTCTGAGATTCGAAGTGGTGGGTAGGATATAAATCCAATATCATCATCATCAGTATGTGTGTGCACAAGGTCTTGCATGCACTTAAAACAGCTATTTGGATCCCAGCCATGATAACAGGGAAAATAATTTCTATAAATCCTATGTTTGGAATAAATGAGGTAGTAGAAGTGTCTGATCCTTTTTGCTTTACCATCTGTGAACATGGTTTAATGACAGAGCATCAGCGGAAGGTCCTACATTCAATGATTGGCATCTCGAGTTAAAAGGATCAAGTAGTAGGTGATGTGAAAGACCTCTGCCTGAGACTCTGGAGAACTGCTGCCAGCTTGAGTATACAATATTGGCCTTGATGGACCAAGGGCCTGATTCAGTATAAGGCAGCTTCATGTGTTCATGTAACAATCCTAATTCCTGTGGCAAACATTTAACTACCATTCAAAACAGACTGAGTTTATGATTTAAAAGCTGAGGCGCTGGCCTGCTTTTCTGATTCTGTAAATACCCAGTGAATACTGTTATACCTTATGCAAGTTATACAGAAACCTAAAGAGTTTATTATTCCTTCACTTAGCTCAGCAAAATAGTGTAGCAATAAGAGTGTGAATGAGGTTTGCATACACAAGGAGTCTGGCACAAAGAAGGACACTGTGCCCTAAGAGGCTATGAAGGGCCCCAAAGAAGAATTCCTATAAACTCAACATCATTCTTCCTTCCCTGCCTCCCTCCTGCCTCTTTTAAGTATATTGGCTGCTTGCCTGGGTAAAGTATGGTGGACAAATGTAGTTTGCTTCCTTGAAAAAGCTTTGAGATGTAAGACTTCAAAATGAGCTGCATAAGCATTACGATATTGCTGTTTTTACAGCACAGCTTTAGAGCTCCCAGACATTTCACCAATCATTTTGAAATAATCGTGAAGTCACCCACGTCCCTTTTATCCAATTAAGGTTGAGGAACTTTTGCTCTGCTGCATCAAAATTACTACCCAGCTGACCTGATAACAATCATCAAAGTTTTCCACTTGACCCATTTTTTCTCTCCCTCCCCCTTTTTTTTTGCCCTTCTGGATTGAGGCTTTGGTCACTAAAATCATTTCTATCCACTTGAGAATTTCACTACAGATAATATATTTTATGCTTTGCTTTTATGTAATGGTATGTGAAAAACTTTGGTGTCGAACCAGATTATATCTCTTCCTTCTTTCCGTTCAGCTCTTACTGTCACTCAAGGAAGTTAATCAGATATCTCCAGGAAGACCTTGTTTTGTACATTCATTATATCTCTAAGTACTCTCAGCCTTCCTCTTGATATTAAAAAGACTCCAGAAAAGAGATTGGAAAGAGTAAGAAAATCGGCACAAAGAAGACCACACACTAAGAGATTATGCAAACTTTCAGTAGAAAGTCCTACCATGTCAGACAAGAATGCAGGAATTCTTTAACTGAGGGTAGGAAACAAATTCTACCCTATGAATGTATAGCTCAGCTGTTTAGGCTGGATGGATTTGTGTCAAAGAGTGTGTACATATGGATTCTCAATAAATCTGTATTCATTTATATTCTCAATAGGCTTTAATTAAAGGGCAACTCTTCGATATCCAGGTGGCTGGCTTGGTTACTGCAGTGCTCCAATTCCAGTTGAAGGGACACCTGTCTTCCCTAGGAGCTCTCCAAGGTCCTGCAGAGGTCTGTGGTCTGACATGGTGCTGAAAAAATCCTCCGCATCCACTGAGCAATTAGGTCCTGCTTGGCATCCACTGGCTCAGTCCAGCTGGAGAAAAATGCATTACAATGTTCAAATGCTGGAGGTCACTGGAGCCTTACCAAAATATAGTTAGTGGGTTCCATCATAATCGCTTGGCCAAGAATTCATTTAAAAACCTGGGTCTTGCTCTAGTCCATGAATTTGCTTTATGAGTCCTCCTCACACCACCGCTGGGGAGGATATGCTATATTGCTGTTTTGACATTACTGCCAACAGTAGCGTGAAACAGTTTTTCAGTTATTCCTCAAGACATGACTCATAACATTAAATATTTCTCATGTTCACAGAAACATTTTCCCCCTTCTTAATATTCCCCATCAAAACCTTTTTATGCCAAAACATTTAGAGAAGCCAGTGGTGTCTGTCAGCACATATGCTACAAACCAACTTGGCAGTAGGTCACCCAGTTTTCATTCTCCGAACCATTTCCTCAACTCAACATGCAAATCATAAATGTTGGCATTTTTCTACAGAGGACTGGAGCTATGCATATGATAATTGCAAAGCATTTCAAAATTGCTTTTAATTATAACTCCGTGAATAAAATGTGTAATTGCAAAAGCAATGGCCACATTGTACATGAATTTATTTGGGCGTACTTAGAGGAATTCTTGAAAAACATATCTTCACAAAATGCTTTGCGAGGGAAGTAGGAAGTAGATGTACATTGTTCTCAGCTCCTTGAAGGAAAGGCAGGACAAAAATATACTTAACAGATAAGAACAC